>NW_007377499.1:199187-219061 GCF_000475195.1 Diaphorina citri
GGGTATGTAGATGTCAAATGTAACAAGGATGCGACACGAAACTTTTGGTTAAGATCGGTGCAACGCTTGGCGGCATTTTACCGCTTTTTGGCGGTTTTCGGTGTAATTTAACAATCGAGAACGGTATGGGCTAGAGACTTGAAATTTGGTATGTAGTTTACAAATGTGACAAGGATGCAAATCAAAACGTTTGGTTGAGATAGGTGCTGCGGTTGGCGGTATTTTGACCGCTTTTTGGTGGTTTTTGACCGTTTTTCAGCTATACCGACTAAACGGTTAGAGATATTGTAAAAGTTTGGCTATAAGAACAAGAACACCCAAAATAAGCATCACTCAATAGGATGAGGAAAGTCGTCTGATGTTCACACTAGATTTTTCCAGTCGATCGTCGGCCGTCGACTATATGTGGACACAGCTTTACACTAACAGAGTCTTCAAGAGTCACTCTGTATCCGTCCCGCCGTATCTTAAGCTCGCATTGAACTTTGCTACAATTTGTACACATAGGGAGATTGAGATCAACTTTGTTTACAACCACCGGACAGGGAGCGGCGGCCATGTTGTCAATTCTACTATGTGTCACTCATTCGTGAATTTCGGCAACACTGTAGCCCCGATTAACCATTAGTGGTTGGATGGAAGAGCTCCTTTAGGAGAACCCTATTGTTTATGTTCTCCACAAATTTGGATAATGCACTTCTGATTTTTCTATGTAGGTAATAGTCAATGGGTGGTATTCATAAAAAGAAAAGATGCAAAATCTCAAGACAAAAGGTCCTTTAGGATAAGAAAAAACAGTGTTACATAATTTATTAGATGTAATTTTGGATGTAAACATTGTCTAAAGGCCAATGAAATTGAACAAGCCACTAATTAATAATCCAAGTGAGAAATTAGCCAATCACGGAATATTTTGATCCAAAATTTAGTCATTACTAACACAGTCCATTATACATTTACTTAAGTACCTAGGTACTAGCATTTATTTTGGTAGGTACTTGTTCAAATGGATTTTTATCTCTTTTCAGAATAAAAATGGCAAGACGTCAGGAGGTCATAGCTAATAAATTGGCCTTGCTTGAAATATAATTTATTATGAATAGAGATTGAAGCACTTGTTTCAAATATCTCATGGAAAAGCTTTTGCTTATTTTATGAAAACCACTCATTTTACTTCTTCTCGAGAACTGTGTAGGTATTCCGGATTCTTATCGGAAGAAATTCCTAAGGCGCATGATTTGCCTCTCTGCAGCATTGTTTGGTCTTTCTGCTAGTGCTTCTGGATCTGGATCATCCAGATCCTCCTCAGGATGAAGTAGAGGTGCATCAATGTCAATAACTAGATTGTCATCTCTGTCTACAGTTATGGCAATGTTGTGAAATGTCATAGCACATAGAATTACTTTGGCTGCAAAGTGGGGCCTCAATCTCAGATGATTGAGACAGGGAAATTTTTCCTTAAGTACCCCAAAGCAGTTTTCTATCAGCCTTCTAGTTCTTTTGTGGGCCATATTCAAAGCTTGTTCAATTGGATCGTCCGGATTTCTATTCAAGGGTGGGATAAGCCATTCTTTAAGAGGATATGCTGAATCACCTGTAAATGAATTCCAAGATTAGAGTACCTCTGCTCTAGGTGTAAAATAATATGCAGGGAAAAAACTAATCTTGTTTATTAATATTTAAATTGTTTCCTTACAATATAGGTAATATTGTAGGTAAAGGGTTAACATGAAAAGTTCATTTTTTTATTATTATTTTTTTTTTCCTATCTAAGTAAAAGCTTATCAGAATTTACCTAAGATGAGTGCTTGCGGGAAGGGTCGCCAATTTTCAATCTCAAATCTCTGATATATGGCAGAATTTCTTAGTACCCTTGAATCATGGCAACTCCCAGGCCATGATGCATTAGCTGCATAGATCTCCAGGTTTGGCCCACAGATTGCCATTGCATTGATCGCATGATCATTATGTCGGTTGACGTATTGCTCCTCATAGCCCCTGACCACATTGCCTTCGTTGTCAATTGTGTCAGGAGGGGCATCAATAGTTATCATTGTACCATCAATACATCCACAGACTGAAGGGAAACCACCTTTTCTGTAGAATTGTGTAGGAATATCCGCACAATTGTCCGGCCAACGAACAACCTGTTGGAACATGTGGTTGCAAACACATTCAACAACCTCATGGACAACCCGACAAACTGTGCTTTTTGAGATTCCATGAATTGCAGACACAGCATGGTATTGCCCTTGAAGGCCCATCCAGCGAAGGCATATCAACAGCTAAATTGAAAAAAAAAATATATCTTCTGTTGCATAACATAGGTACCTACCTACCTGAATATAGCTTCCCTAAAGTTCTAGGAAGTTACCTAAGTAATTTACCCAATTAACTACATAACTATACCTACTACATATGTAAGTATAAATTTTACTACCTACCTATAAATGTTAACATAACCCAGTCAGTCATAATTTTATTTTGAAATCAAATTACCTATAATCCTTGATGAAATCCAGTCAGCTAGACTCTATAGTCTATACCCAAGGGATGGATACTATGGTTGATATTATCAAACCCCACTAACCCTTAAACTGATACCTACTTAAAAAAAAGCACTCATTGAAAATCTAGAAGCCAGAAGATTAATGATGAAGAGAAATGCCATATACTTGATTGAATATACCATATACTTGAAGAGAAATACCATATACTCGGTAACTTTGTGCAGGTCCATTTTAACTTTTGGGATGTATGAAAAACGAATACTACTTCCGTTCCGGAAAACGTTCCACACATATCCTATTGGTATTTGTTTGGAATCCTATTGGTTATTGGTAAGTAAAAACCACTGCTTTTTGTTCTTTATAGTATTGAGTATTGATACTCTGCATTTCTATAATAGGGATACCTACCTAATTATTTCTGGTATCTCCTTCAGACAGGAGAACTGAAATTTTCTATGATGTCACAACTCACAAGTTGAAATGGACTGCAAGCACTCATTTTGAGATTAGGGACATTTCATAATATCATGAAGCAAAGCTCTTCTCGACATAGGTAGGTACTAAAAAGTAAGAAAAGCAAAAGTAGTAGGTAGGCACCTTTTGTTTGGGTGACAGACCCTTACTGCGTTTTGTTTTATTTTGCCATAGACCTAACCTGTTTCCTCTTCGGCCGACACAAACTATTGCTGCAATCTAAACAAGGAGGATTCAGCTCTTCTTGATAGGAGCTGTAACAACGGAGGTCTTATCGTCCAGAAATCGAAGAGGAGGACAGCATAGGAAAAAGCTGGCCGTTCCGAAAGTGAACCTTATCGGACGGGAATGGATCCCGTTCCTATGACTTAGCCCTTACAAGACCGGCGGGGTATACTCTCCAAGCTAACTAGGCTGGTATAATGGAAAAGTCTTCTCATCACCGCTGTGAGATTCAAAGGGTTAAACGTCAGTATTGCAATTCACACTCTCCGCTCTCCTATATAATATAATATAATCGTATATTTACGGGCGAACCCATTGTAAAACATCAAAATATTTACATACAGCAGAAAAAATACATAAACATTATCAACATGTGAAAAATCTCATTTTTTCTTTTAAATCTAGCAAAAAGGCGGGAAAAAATGTAAACAACTTGGCAGTTCATTCAAAAAGAAAAAGTAAAAAGTAAAGTCCTTCACAAAGTTTCGAGGAACGATATTACTTCTCACTTTGAGTTTTGATTCGAAAAGTAGAAAGTCAAAGTGCCAAGTAAAAAGTAAATGGAGGAATAGGGCCCTTGGTGAAAATTTTGAGCAGGGTTATGATGGTTAACAATGTGATGAGGGGGAGCGAATTGTGTTCGAGGTTGGAAATCTGTGGGAGTCATGGACTGAGAAGGGGGACCGAATTGAGGGGGAGGAGGAGGAGGAGGAAGCATGTCATGATAAGATGGTACTATAGGTACATGTGAAGCCAAATGGTTACTGGGTGGGATGGGTATATTGTTTATCGGAGCTAAGTTCCAAGGGTTAATATTGTTAAACTGTGATACAAAGGGGGGAGGTGGTGGGGTTGGGCTGCCGACATGTAGGGGTAAAGGGGGGAAGTTGTGGTGTGTGAAAGGAGGGGGGATTGCATCTCCGTGTATCAGACAGGGTAGGCTACTCTGATGAGAGCATTGTATTGGTTCTCTGTATGATGGTACCCTGTATGGCAGTGTACTAAGTCTCGATTTTCGTTGACCATTATTGTGATACCTATTACCATTTTGCTGTTGTTGTTGACCTGTCTTGTAGTTGTTGTACTTGTTGTTGTAGGTTTTGTTGTTGTACAATCTACCAAATATTTTAATGATAATTTTCCTCGATACAATATTCTTGCCCTTTAGGTTCAAGTGTAAACCGTCACTATTGAAGTGATGAATTTGGACAAAGTTGGTGGGGTCAATAAAATCAAAGTTTTCAAACGTCTTGATGAGATGTTTCAGTTTGCTGTTCAACTTCACGATGTGAGAATTGAGGTTGCGGCGGTCATACCTAGGGGGGATCAAGATAATAAGGACTTTAAATTGTTTACACTTGTTGTACAGCTTTTGAAAAGATCTCGTTACATCTTCAAAATTTGTTTTGAAGTAATGATGATTTGATGAATCATCCTTTACCTGCCGCCGAGTATCAAGGAAACCATCTCCATCCCGATATTACCTTTTACCTATATAATTATGAGTTACTTTACTTTACTATGTAAATACTTACCTGTGGCTAAGACATTACCCTCCTCCTCTCCCCCCCCCCTCTCCTCATTTTACTATGAGTACAACTTCCCCTCCCTACACCCCTAGGTATCTCTTTTATGTAATGTAAATATTCGAAAGGAAAAGAACATTAGTAAAGAAATGGCTAACTGAGGAACAAAATAAGATTGCAATAATTACCTAACCTTTTAAAATAAGAAAAAGGAAAAAAAAGAAGAAGAAAAAAGAAAACTTTTCGCAAATAAAAAAAGACAACTTTAAACATCGACTTTTCAACTTTTCGCAAATAATATACCTAACCTTTTAAAATAAGAAAAAGGAAAAAAAAAGAAGAAGAAAAAAGAAAACTTTTCGCAAATAAAAAAAGACAACTTTAAACATCGACTTTTCAACTTTTCGCAAATAATATTAACAATTCATACACCATAGCCTGGCACACACTGAAAAAGTAAATCAGGCTATGGGTAACTTTGTTCACATCAAACAATGAAAAATTATAGGTACCTATGTGTCATCAAAAATATTTATTTTTTTATGTATCATAAATTGTACCTATGAGAATTAATCAATAAATGAATAAGAAGTATCTTTCAAAAAAATATATATATTACTTAATCCTTCTGGTTACTGGTGAGTAATGATGAATCATCCTTTACCTGCCGCCGAGTATCAAGGAAACCATCTCCATCCTGATATTACCTCTTACCTATATAATTATGAGTTACTTTACTTTACTATGTAAATACTTACCTGTGGCTAAGACATTACCCTCCTCCTCTCTCCCCCCCCCTCTCCTCATTTTACTATGAGTACAACTTCCCCTCCCTACACCCCTAGGTATCTCTTTTATGTAATGTAAATATTCGCGTGAGAAATGGCATTGGCAATCTACCTCGACATTAGGTATATGCAGGGTGTCTAAAAGTTAACGTACCAAACATAAACGGGTGATATGCCTACCTACATATGGGGTTAAAAAATGAATTTTCATACGATAACTTCTGGACACCCGGTAAAAATGCAACGTTCATTACAGTAACCCCCCATGATGAGCTAGGGAGAGGGGTAGTATAATCCTGGCTTGTTGACCATGTTGATGTGTATCTGCACAAGGGTATCTGATGAGTGAGTGAGAAAGAGAGAGAATTGGGTGTTATAGGTAAAATGTCACAATGTCACAGACAAAATGTCATGCTATTAGCATAACGAGGTAAAATAAGAGGGTGGATATAGGAAAACATTTAAGGAGGAAGTGAGAAGAAAGTTGCTAAAAAAAATCTCTGAAACGCGCTACCTCTACCTCTCTCCGTATTTTCATCTCTCTCTATCCCTATTATTCTACTTCTTTATCTCTCCTTTTCTGTTACCTCCTCTTCATTTTTACAATATTATTTATGTTTTATCATGGAACATCCGGGGGGAGATGCATGGAGATGGAGAGCTAAGGTTAGTGTTATCAGTTTGTGTGCAGACCGTCCGTGATAACAATGTTTTCTCTGTACAAACTGGTATGATAACCCAACTGGAGAGATATTGTACTTTGACCCTCTTGGTTATTATATCACTGAACTTGAAATTCAAAATTTGATATTGTGCCGAGCTCAAAACTTGGTATAAGCCCGTCAGCGTCTGTCATCTGTTATAAATGTACATTATAATATCATGTTGACATGGAGTAGAAATGCAATAACACAAACGATATAAATACCTACTCAAGCATGGTGTTTTACTACAAATATACAAAATGCAGTGCCGTGGTGTGTGGTATTCAGTGGTAGCCTAGAGCCGTCACCAATGTATATTACTATGTTGAATGCATCATTTGGTGATGGGTCTCTAATTCTCTAGAGTTGAATATTGTCGCACGTGGTTGATATCAGGATGAGTGACTGTCCTCGCGAAACATCACATGCTGCTATTTCGAGGTGCACTCGGTCTCGTGCGGACAAATGGGAAGCTGGTTTCATTTCGAACAAAAAAGCGAGTTGGCATAAAGTATTTCTACTAGATATTATGATATTGAAATTTTATTTCGCCTGCAAGCATGGGCACTGGTTTGTGACAAGCTTCATCATAATATTCTGGCTATGTGCCCATGGTTCTATTGTTAGGAGGTTAGGACACATGTGCTGGGGTCAACTATCCCTCAAGCTTACCTCTACCTCTCTCCGTATTTTCATCTCTCTCTATCCCTATTATTCTACTTCTTTATCTCTCCTTTTCTGTTACCTCCTCTTCCTCTATTTGTCACTTTGCTTTGTTCTCACATTACAATCACTATGTTATCTTCCATTGTCCTCTCTTTCTCTCCCTCCCTCCGAGGTTATCCTGCTAATTATATTGAAGTACCTATGTACAATGTACATACACTTCAGACTTGCTTGTTTTAGATTTTTCTTTCGCCCTTCCATTTTCTATCTTTAGTATCTTTTATCCCTTCCCCTTCCCCTCCTCCTCTCTCTTCTTTCATTCCTTTTGACTTTAATATTAAAGAAATCCTCGGTCCTTCCTTCTCCTTTTAATTTATTTCGTCCAGTAGGTCTCTCTTCTTTCATTCCTTTTGACTTTAATATTAAAGAAATCCTCGGTCCTTCCTTCTCCTTTTAATTTATTTCGTCCAGTAGGTATGTTTGTCAAATTGTCAGTGTAAATTCCTACCTCTACACTACAGCCAATCGACATCGACTGGATTCCTTTATAAGTTTGGTCAAATCAACTCCTGAAGACAAACCATTTCCTTTATTTCGATTTTTTGACATGGACAAGGCTTCTGATAATGGAACTCTCATCTCATCCATTATAATATTATAGCAATAGCAAGGATCATAATAGCCAGCCTAGTTAGCTTAGTTGGTAGTGCGTGTGCCTTGTAAGCGCTAGGCTGCGGGTTCGATTCCCGCCCGTGGCGGATTTTATCCTGATGGGATAATGTTCGTTCTCGGAACGGCTGGCTTTCTCCTATCTTGTCTTTCTTCTCTCTTCGATTTCGGGACGATAAGACCATAGCAGTTACAGTTCCCTCTGTCAAACCTCTTAAAAAGAAATAAAAGGATCATAATATCCCCGGAGCTTAGCTTTGACTCCGGGAACATTTCTTGACAGAGTGCCAGCAGCAAGCCGTTACTCTATTAGCTACACTGCTCAAAGTTCAGCGGATCATAATATCCCTGGAGCTTAGCTTTGACTCCGGGAACATTTCTTGACAGAGTGCCAGCAGCAAGCCGTTACTCTATTAGCTACACTGCTCAAAGTTCAGCAAGGCCCCGGGGTTTCAACAAGGGAGTGCTTCATTTACAAACTGTAAGCAAAAACATCCCTCCCTTCCTCTCTTCTTCCTTTTATCAGATGACATTTAGTTTTTTGACGTCCCTCTCTGGGTTCGACACATGGAAATTTTTGTTCATCTTGAAAACTTTTCTGTCTGAACTGTTCCTCGGCATTGCTTAGACTTTAGACCCTATTCTATACACCTAGTGTATTGTAAAGGCATTGTGTTGTTATTGTTACCCGGGTAGGATAGGACGGTAAGGTTGGTATTATCTACATATGTTTAGTAGAGCTTGCCGGTAGGGGCGCAAAGAGCTGAAAATGATGATGCCCGCTGTTGTTATTCTTTTCGGTTCAAGATGAAACATTATGTTTAGTAGAGCTTGCCGGTAGGGGCGCAAAGAGCTGAAAATGATGATGCCCGCTGTTGTTATTCTTTTCGGTTCAAGATGAAACTATATTGCGCTAGTATTGAATACTTGGATCACTTCATTCATTCATTCATTTACATAATAAACTGAATAGAAGGAGAGTGGCACAAAATAAATGCAAAGTCACATGACAGGAAGGAAGCCCCCCCTGCTAGTATTGAATACTTGGATCACTTCATTCATTCATTTACATAATAAACTGAATAGAAGGAGAGTGGCACAAAATAAATGCAAAGTCACATGACAGGAAGGAAGCCCCCCCTCCCATTATTAGCCAACACTAAAACGAAGCATGTGCTGTGTTTGATATGCAACTTGCGTGTTCTCTACCATCTCATAGATCTGATCTAACTTCCAGTTTCAGACCAGACCAGAACTCCAGAAGTCAATGTTCAGTGTTTTCACAGTTCATTTTTGACCTCACTGAGATTAGGGCATCTACGGGGCCACCTAAATAAGGCCCAGCCAGTTCTGTCCCAAAAACTAATCAGTTAAGTTCCAGCCCTTTTACGTGTTGAAATTTTTTGCATTGTGATAAATTGCTTGAGAATATGTTCAAGGACCCTTTTAAGTGTTTTGATTTAAATCTGGATGCTGTGAAGGTAACCTAAGCCGTGTTTTTGATTGGTGAGGGTAACGTACCCGTTACGTTGCCCAATGTGATAAATTGCTTGAGAATATGTTCAAGTGTTTTGATTTAAATCTGGATGCTGTGAAGGTAACCTAAGCCGTGTTTTTGATTGGTGAGGGTAACGTACCCGTTACGTTGCCCAGAAGTTAAATGCTCCCCGAAGAACCATACAAAATGTTCTCAAGAGGTTTCATGATACTGGATCTTACAATAAAATACCTGGAAAACGCTTAAAACCGCTCAAAACGGCCGTTTCATCAGTTCCCAGGTACTCAGAAATTGCTCCGCCACTGCTTTTAACGTCCGCAAGGGGATCCAGGATGTAAGAAAAGTCCATTCGAATGAAGAAACTGTAAGAATAAGGTTAAGGAGAATAACATGAGTGTTAAAAGGCCCCATAGGGCCCCAGAATTGCTCGCACATTACCGAAGAGTTCGGTTAGAGTAAGACGCAAATAATTAAGTTCTCTTTCTGTTGACCCAGCAGCACCTCAGGAGTATCGATCTCAGCCGTAGCGACCCCCGGACTAGGAGTCCTCAACTCAACCCGTAGCCGTCGGTTCCATCTAGGCACCTCCCCTCTAGTGTCAAGATGACGAGTATTATGTTGAGGAACAATTACCAATACCGCCCCCCTGTACTTACTACTATATTCCATCGTTTCCCTCATGTCAATGTGTCGCTCCAGCTGGTCAATTCCACATTCGACCCCCGGAGTGAAGTCTATATTGAGGTGAGTTACTTACCAATCTACATCCAATGTTTGAAACTAACCAAACCAGTCGGATGAGGTTTGAAATTCCATCTCAAAGCGAATTATCGTTTTCCGAAATGAACCTGACCGTGTGACCATTAAGAAATATGAATTTAATATTCCTAGCGGGGTTTATTTGCGTATTTTCAGCAGAAACATGTTTTATTATTTTTCTCGTTAAAAAAGTACCAAAATGTGTCTCTAATTCAATGAGATAGTGATGGAGCCTTGTCTAACCTAGCGTGGCGTTTTGTGTTTTGTTTCAATTGACAGTTCCAATTTAGAGAGTTTCTAAATTAAAGATTTCCTCCATGTAGTGGTCGTCTCTATGTATGTAGTTCTAGTTATTGATTGAGAAGAGCACATCACATCAATAACGTTATTACCATGCTGACACATGGGACATGCTACTACCTACATACTGTTTGGAGACTATGCATAGATCATTGTACAATACAGGAGTTTTGGGTCCCAACACTATTAACACACTCGATCCCAAATCAGTCTTCTTCTTTTCTTAATATGTGTCTTTGATAATTATGTCAATATTTCCTTCTCTGGTTTCAGTCGCTCGGTATCCTGGGTTCGATTCCCGCCTTGTGGCTCATCTTCACCCTGTTCATATTGCTCATCTATTTACTCACGCGATGTTGTGATAGAAAGCCCCGTGCCAAACATTCCATCACTGTACTCAAGTGGTCCTTGTTCCTATTTGCCGTGCTGTGTGGAGCTACCTTAGGTAAAAGTCAAATCATAATCCATGATAAAATTCTTTATACATAAATGGGGAGTTTTTCAGTGACACATCAAGTTTCCTTGAAATTACTATTGTTGACTCTCGACCATTGCACCATAAACATGTGAACATCCACCAAGATGATTATAAAGTACACTAAGCCTATAATTGTTTATATTATACTGATTTGAATGTATTGATGACTCACAGGTATTGCACTTTATGGTAATGATGATGTACACAATGGTTTGGACTCTGCCATTTCATCCTTGAGAGCTATAGATGAGAATATTGTAAGCGCTAGAAACCAGGTAAGAAAAATCCTTCTGTAATCCCTTATCAAGCTCCTAATTACATATTTATCATATCCCAAGGGGGGGGGGGAACCTCTTGGAAACTTGAACTTGGGGTTTCAACTAGTACCTGTTACTGACTTTTTATGTGACCTGGCTAAACACTCTTCTCTAGATAGCATGGTGAGCTTTGTATTTATTGCCAGTCTTTTTTGTGTAAGTTGCCAAATATCATTTTCTCCTCAGACGTTAACCATCGAGACCACCCTTCAGATCAAGGTCAAACAATTGATGACGGAATTAAACGATGTATTCTCGGAACCTGTACGAAACCAAACGATTCGGAAATCTCTCCTCACCTCCCTGGCCAACATGCAGGGGAACACAACCAGCGCTGTGAAGGCATGCCAGGAGATACAGACCCCTCTCCATATGCTTAACTTTACCAATCTGTTCAACTATCTGTATCTGGGAGAATCTATACGGTGAGTATGCTTATGATTAACTTTACCAATCTGTTCAACTATCTGTATCTGGGAGAATCTATACTGTGAGTATGCTTATGCTTAACTTTACCAATCTGTTCAACTATCTGTATCTGGGAGAATCTATACGGTGAGTTTGCTTATGCTTAACTTTACCAATCTGTTTAACTCTCTGTATCTGGGAGAATCTATACGGTGAGTATGCTTATGCTTAACTTTACCAATCTGTTCAACTCTCTGTATCTGGGAGAATCTATACGGTGAGTTTGCTTATGCTTAACTTTACCAATCTGTTCAACTATCTGTATCTGGGAGAATCTATACGGTGAGAATGCTTATGCTTAACTTTACCAATCTGTTCAACTATCTGTATCTGGGAGAATCTATACGGTGAGTATGCTTATGCTTAACTTTACCAATCTGTTGAACTATCTGTATCTGGGAGAATATGTCTAACTTTTTTATTGGTTAAATAATCAATTCTAAAGCTAGACTATATTGTGATTTTTACATGACTAAATTGTTGTTATGATTTCAGATATCCCGCTACGATGGCATGTCTAACTTTTTTATTGATTAAATAATCAATTCTAAAGCTAGACTATATTGTGATTTTTACATGACTAAATTGTTGTTATGATTTCAGATATCCCGCTACGATGGCATTGTATATTACTCTTCTAGTGTTCTGTATCATGTTAATCTTCGGAGTCTATAGACATTCCCGGTGCTGTCTCATCACGTAAGTTACATAAAATATGTATGTACCTTCCACTCCAACACTCCTCCTGTAGTAGATATACATACTACTCGTACGTACATATTAGGTACCTATGTAAGTAGGTAGATTTGGAGTTCCAATCAGCATATAGGTAACCAGAAGTCAATAGAACAGTTGTGCTTACTTGGGTGATGTTTCAAAGTCATAGAGCAGGAAAAAATGAGGACGGTAGAATTGGAGTTCCCATCAGCATATAGGTAACCAGAAGTCAATAGAACAGTTGTGCTTACTTGGGTGATGTTTCAAAGTCATAGAGCAGGAAAAAATGAGGACCAACGCAATTTTTCTTTTTCTTCTACGACTTCTAAATACCGAGATAAATCGATTTAAAAAATACCGGTAAATCCTGAAGTTTGACGCCACGGCATACACTCCCGTAGGCGATGACGTCATAATTCATGACTTCCGCTTCGTTTGTTTGTGCGTAAGCGTTTCTGCACATTTTGATGTGAAAAACGTCACAGCTCTTTGAACTTTTTCATTAGAACGGCAATTAAAAATTGAATTTTCGACCTTTTGAAGTTACTTTCTCGGAGTTTTAACCTCAGATTTGGCACAACTTTTTACGTAAGAATCGACCTTTTATAATATTTTTCCAATTGGTCAGCTCCCATGGCGTAGTGGTCACTGCGCTCGCCTTGAACGCGGGAGACCCGGGTTCGATTCCCGGCGCCACGGCATACACTCCCGTAGGCGATGACGTCATAATTCATGACTCCCGCTTCGTTTGTTTGTGCGTAAGCGTTTCTGCGCATTTTGATGTGAAAAACGTCACAGCTCTTTGAACTTTTTCATTAGAACGGCAATTAAAAATTGAATTTTCGACCTTTTGAAGTTACTTTCTCGGAGTTTTAACCTCAGATTTGGCACAACTTTTTACGTAAGAATCGACCTTTTGTTAATAATATTTTTCCAATTGGTCAGCTCCCATGGCGTAGTGGTCACTGCGCTCGCCTTGAACGCGGGAGACCCGGGTTCGATTCCCGGCGGGGTCAAGAAATTTATATCATGCAAATGATTGATTCCGTGACTGGATGTTGCGGGGCCCACTCAGCCTCGTGAGGAAAATGAGTAGCTATGACATATAAATGCTTCAAGAAATTTATATCATGCAAATGATTGATTCCGTGACTGGATGTTGCGGGGCCCACTCAGCTTCGTGAGGAAAATGAGTAGCTATGACATATAAATGCGCATAGCGACCGGTGCCAGCATCGTAGGTAAACATTGGATTTTATTTTAGGATTATTGAGATATTGGGAAAATCCTACAAATGCTGCAGTGAGCACCAAAGTTGTGACATAATAACACAAAGAAACTGCATTTACATTTACCGGAGGAAAAAAGAGAAGAAGTATAAATGGCAGAATTGTTGAAGGAGGTCCTTATTTAATTATTTATGTTCTGATAGCAACAAAAAAATGTCAAGATTGTCTCAGCTTCACCATAAATGATGCATAATTATTTAGATTTTTTCTTTGAGCACCAAAGTTGTGACATAATAACACAAAGAAACTGCATTTACATTTACCAGAGGAAAAAAGAGAAGAAGTAGGTATATAAATGGCAGAATTGTTGAAGGAGGTCCTTATTGAATTATTTATGTTCTGATAGCAACAAAAAAATGTCAAGATTGTCTCAGCTTCACCATAAATGATGCATAATTATTTAGATTTTTTCTTAATTTACATTTACCAGAGGAAAAAAGAGAAGAAGTATATAAATGGCAGAATTGTTGAAGGAGGTCCTTATTCAATTATTTATGTTCTGATAGCAACAAAAAAATGTCAAGATTGTCTCAGCTTCACCATAAATGATGCATAATTATTTAGATTTTTTCTTTGACCCAAACATCCGGGATGAATGTCCACTGTGCGCCGGAACAACACATGACACGAATCACCTCTTTAACTGCCCGGCTAAACCAACCACCCTTACCCCGATAGACCTCTGGGAGAACCCAATGCAGGCTGCCACCTTTCTTGATCTCATTCCAACCCTGGAACCTGTTGGAGATGTTGTCTGATCTGCTGCCTCTGCTACAACAACAACAACAACAATAGAAACAGTGCAAATTTTTGTCTACTACGGGAATTGAATTGTCGAACCCATGACCATCTGTGCTATGAATTCTAAACGATTTTTTGATACCCATACCACCCTGTATGGTGGCTACGAAAATAAAGAAGGAAAAATGTACTCTCAGATAGTACCTACTCTCTCTCTCTCTCTCTCTCTCTCTCTCTCTCTCCTTTTCTCTCTCTCTTCTCTCTCTTCTCTCGCTATCTATCTATCTCTCTCTCTTTCTCTCTCTCTCTTTCTTTCTTTCTCTCTCTCTCTCCCTCATACGGCGGATGGAAAATATTTTTATCTCTTCATTTTGGGCAAAAGGGACGAGAAGAGGTTTTTTTTTTTCATTTTGATGAATGTATTTTACATGCCCTTTGCAAAGGACCTATCAATTTCTTTTGTTTGAAATAACTGTTGATAAAGAGAAGAAGATGAAGAAGAAAGAAGAGGAGGAGGAGGAGTTCATGAACACCACCACGAGAGCTAGAAAGTTATAAAGAGCGAGAGAGAGAGAGATTGGGGGGCGGAATCGAACCCGCGATCTAGCGCGTGCAAGGCAGACGCTTTACCCTTCAAGGTAACTAGACTGACAAAACTGACAAACCGAAATACTTAGGTGACGAGTGAGTGCCTATAGGATTTTTGAGGTCATTTTCGAAATGTACCTCGGATTTTGCCACAAGTAGCTACCTATGTACCTACATTGAACGTCAAAAAATGGAAAGTCCAAAGCAGTGGAAATTATGACCCATTTTTTTCTCCTTTCTCGCTGGACTAAAAAATAAAATAAAGAGAGAAAATAGATCTCCTTCTATTTTCTGTTTCTTTTTATCACTTCGTTGCAATCAACATGAAACTTGAAAGTGTCGTTATTTTGCTTTTCCTCGTTTTTACCTCCTCCTTTTCCTCCTCCTCCTCCTCCACTTTCAAATCTCTTCTTTCTTCTCCTCCTTTTTGTCCTTTTCCTTCTCCTCCACTTTCGCTTCCAAAATCTTTTCTCGTCTTTCTCCTTCGTCTCCTGATTCTTATCCCTCTTACGTCTCCTCCTCCTCCTTCTTATTCTCCTCTTCCTTTATTCCTCTTCTTCTTCTTGCTCTTCTTTTATTTATCCTTCTTTGCTTCCTTTTTCTCCTCCTCCTTCTTCACCTTCTTCTCCTCTTCTTTCTCTTTCTCCTCCTTTTCCTCTCCCTCCTTCTCCTCCTCCTCCTTTCCCTCCTAGTCCTCCTCCACCTCCTCCGCCTTTAAAGTCTCTTATCCTCCCCTTACTCCTCATTCTTTTTCTTCTCCTCATCTCCCTCTTTCTCTTCCTCTCCCCCTCCTCCTTCTCTTTGAAACTCTCTACACTCTCACCCCCTCGACTTTTCAGTCCATTAGAAATCCGAAAAGCTTCAGTTATTGTGTACTCACCAGTCCCCAGATGAATGAGTCCTTATTTATGAGTCCTGGGGGACCTTTCAAAAATGGGTCAGAACTTCGTCACTCCATCCCCTCTCTCCCTCTCTCTCTCCATTTTCCCACTTTCTTCGCATTCTTTTCATTCCGAGGAGGAGAAAGATAAAGACGGTGATGATATTTTAGGTTATTTCTTCTTCATTTTTATCTTTTTTTCTTCTTCTTCTTCTCTATTTCTTTCATCTTCTTCTTTCTTTTCATTTCTTTCCCTTGTAGAAGACTGTTAGTCAACGAGAGGGACGGCCCTGTCCTGTGTCAGTCAAAGCTGGGACCGATTTAAACTTTCGGATCACGCTTGAGTCACAGGACGTCAAAAATTCCAAGATAGCTGATCAATCTGATGATAGGTAATGAAGTCAAGTACACGACGAAAAGTACCTAACTGAAAAGTTCCCCTTTATTACGCGAAACGTCCCGTTCCATCCCCTAACAGAGGGGGTACTTTGTTGCCTAGGGAGTTGGGGGGACTTTTTATTTATTGCTGGTATAACGAATGCGTTACTGCCATAGAGGATGGCAATTATTATAAAGCTTTTTGACTTCACAAACTAACACAAAAGGTCGCCTTCACTTTATTATTTACTATTCAAAAAAGGACTTTTCATTTTTTTCCCGGCCTTTTTTTCTCCCTAAGCACAGTAAAAGCCTCGGCGGCCCAATTTACATTTTTTCCAGGGTGAATTTTAAAAATTTAAAATGCCTTCTCCCAATTTATTATCATTTTTGTGAAACTCGAAAATGTTTTCTCCGGTTCTCTGTTATTTTTTCGCTCCCCTCTTCCCCCCTGGTGGGATCTGATAATGAAATTTTCACCCATAAAACATATTCGTTATGAAGATTTCCCGCTTGTTTGAATTTTTTTTTGGATTGTGTAAATTGTGTTAATGATGAACTCGGGGCATTTTAAAGTAGAGATAAGTGCAAGTACACAAGAGATAAGTGCAAGTACGTAGAGGTTTGTATTCCATAATGTTTTAGAGTGTATTTACCTTCTCTTATTTCGTGTTCAAAATGTGTTAATGTTAATAAGGGCCGGGTGCCGGGTGGCTCTTCGAACTCTTGACGTTCACGCTGTTGCCAGAGTAGGTAGAACATAGGGTCTTAAAGGTATTCAAATCAAATTCAAGTAAAAGTTGCATATTATGGGATTTAAATCCTATGGCCGCCGTTCATTTAAATAAATATGCAATCTGCTCAACATCAATCATTCGTGGAGACGTAACATTTTCCCCTATAGCAGTGGTTCTCAAACTGTGCTCCGCGGAACACTAATGCTCCGCGAAGAGCTTTCAGGTGCTCCGCGAAGAGCTTCCAGGTACTCCGCATAGTTTCATTTTTCTTACCGCATTATAAAAAAATCGCACGAATATGTTTAGTCAAATGGGAAGTATTGGAACAAGCCGTACGGACCGTACGCTAATGAACATTTCCTAATCATTCCGAATTATTTTTCAAAATTCCTAAAGGGTTGGGGGGGGGTGCTCCGTAGAGTTTACAGCAGTTGCTTTGTGCTCCGCGGCCAAAAAAAGTTTGAGAACCACTATAGCAATCATTTTGCATATACCTGAAAGGTAGTAATAATAACAAAGTGTAGGTACAACGAAACAAAATGATGCAATACAATAATATAAAACTTGTTTATTCTGGTACAATACGACTGTCCTTTATCCCCTCTGTCTAACAAAGGCTTTATAGGAAATTGAAGTCCAATTACTACACCACTGGACTGTAGAAAAGAAAAAAAAAATATAAATTCCGAAATAATGCTTTCCTGCTTGAGTTTCAGTATCACATTTCTGCTGAAATTATCTTTCAAAGTTAAACTTTTAAGACAATAAACTAGGAGGGAAAATGTATGAAACTTTTTCCAAGCTTTCCCTCTCTCTCCGACTTGATACAGTTTGTATCAGACGTAGTCTTTCCAATGTCTTGTATGGCCGTTCCGAGAACAAACCTTATCAGTTAGCCCTAGGTGAGGGTGCAATAGTCCTACAGACTGGACTCCGCACACGGGAATTTCGTTAGAAAAAACGTCCCATTTCAATGTAATGTAGCCCTAGGCGGGAATCAAACCCACAACCTAGCACTTTCGAGACAGACGCGTTACCCTCCAATGTGAGCCGTTCCGAGAACAAACCTTATCAGTTAGCCCTAGGTGGGGGTGTAATAGTCCTACAGACTGGACTCCGCACACGGGAATTTCGGCAGAAAAAAACGTCCCATTTCAATGTAATGTAGCCCTAGGCGGGAATCGAACCCACAACCTAGCACTTTCGAGACAGACGCGTTACCCTCCAATGTAACTAGCCTGACAGACATAGAAGAATTCAATTCAATTCAATTTTATTTTATTGTGATTGTTACACCATTATACACAATTTACAATTTTACATTTAGGTTTTCTATGTATAGGTATTTATATAAAAAGAGGAACTAAAAACTTCGGTTTAAAAATTACAACTTACTTCGTTCCTTCAAAAGATAGGTGAGGTCATCTTACGGCCTCTTGTTCATACAGAAAGTATCAAAAAGTAAGAGGGAAAATGTATGAAACTTTTTCCAAGCTTTCCCTCTCTCTCCGACTTGATACAGTTTGTATCAGACGTAGTCTTTCCAATGTCTTGTATGGCCGTTCCGAGAACAAACCTTATCAGTTAGCCCTAGGTGGGGGTGCAATAGTCCTACAGACTGGACTCCGCACACGGGAATTTCGGCAGAAAAAACGTCCCAATTCAATGTAATGTAGCCCTAGGCGGGAATCGAACCCACAACCTAGCACTTTCGAGACAGACGCGTTACCGTCCAATGTAAGTAGCCTGACAGACATAGAAGAAGAACTAAAAACTTTGGTTTAAAAATTACAACTTACTTCGTTCCTTCAAAAGATAGGTGAGGTCATCTTACGGCCTCTTGTTCATACAGAAAGTATCAAAAAGCAAAATTAATCACACCGAGAGCCACGGGGACCGGGAACAGACACCCTGTGTTATTTTTGTCAAGAAACACATAAAAACTCTTTTTCGTCCCTTTTCTGTAGCAACATATTATTCTGCCCCAGTTCAGAATAAAAACAGCTGACCAGAGTCCGTTCATTAATTTATTTTAACAGGAACGGTCCTGGAACGATGCGATGAATAAGCAATGTATTCTACAGGAGAAAAAAAATGGACGAACGACAATGGGTGTGATTTGTGAACAATTTTATTTTATTTGATTTTTTCCTTCGTTGTAACTATCAGGACCGGCCGACTGGTAAAGGCACCTATTAGGTGGTGAATTAGTCAAGACACTGGCCTGATAAACAGGAAGAAGGCGTAGCGTAGTACAGGGCTGTCCAACCCGCGGCCCAAGGGCCGCATGCGGCCCGCGAGTTCATTTCTGCGGCCCGCGAAATCCCGCAAAGGCCCGTGTAGAAGGCCCCACCTGTGAGTTGAATTTTTAACTTTGCGGCCCGCCAACTCTCTACCTTGACCTCTTGTGGCCCTCGGGTGCGCAAAGGTTGGACAACCCTGGCGTAGTAGGTTCAATCCCAACCGAGGTAGGGCCCCAACATTCGGCAGGGGCCTTGTAGGGGCCCTTTTTCTGAGTTCTACAGTTCAGCGAACTATTAGAAGCAAATTTTTACAGCAACGAAATGTAGTGAAACCATTTGGAACTAATTTGAAATTTATACCTGTTAAAAAAAAGAAAAAAAAATCGTCTCTCGGAATTTCCAAAACCTAAATGGGAACACGACCCAAGGGACAGAGTTGAAAAAAAAGCTACAAATTGTCAACACACACTATAACTGTGTGAGCTCCACTAATGAGATTTGTAGCAATTTTCCCCACGAATAAAACACACAAAATAATATTTCATCTCCCTTACCACCCACGCAAACCCGCTTCCCTCACGCTAAAACCTCCAACCCCTTTATGTCTCGTCCACTGGTCATAATTCTCCCCCTCCCCTATCTCCCACTACTTTCATCCCCTATTAGTCCGTCCTTCCTTTATTATTACAATAGTAATAAAAAGGTATAAGGGACGGACTATTGTATTCGCTTCGGTGTCGTCTGTCCCTTCCCTCACGCTAAAACATCCAACCCCTTTATGTCTCGTCCACTGGTCATAATTCTCTCCCTCCCCTATCTCCCCACTACTTTCATCCCCTATTTTATTCTTGTCCGCTGTCCCCTGAATCCCCCCCTTGATCTCCTTCACTGTCCCAATTTATTTATACCCCCCCCCCCC
>NW_007377499.1:220296-316856 GCF_000475195.1 Diaphorina citri
TCTGATTGAGCCTGGTGTGGAAATAATGGCTGATAGGGGTTTCAAACATGTGGAAAAGGATATATCAGAGAAAGGAGCTATGTTGGTTAGACCACCAAGTGTAGTTGGGACAGAAAGTTTTAGTGAGGCAGATGCTCGGTTAACCAAGCAGGAGCCTATTCCTCCATTCACTTTTTACTTGGTACTTTGTACTTTTCACTTGGTACTTTGAGATTCTGTTCCACCATCATTTTTTGAAAAGTAAAACGCAAAGTGAAATAAAAAGTGAGAAGTTAGTGAACTGCCACCACTTTTTGGGTATTTCTGTTCCACCAAACATATGATTTGCAAAGTGAAAGTGAAAAGTGCGTTCTTTTTAGCTATTTTTTCGCCAAGAACATTTTCACTCTGCATTTACAATAATTACAATTTTTTACTAGTTATATTTTATTGTCCTTGATTTAATAATAATTTCTCTTTGATTTTTATTACCTACCTATATTATTATTATACCATAGCTCTTAAGTTCTATATTGTATTTCTATGAAGTGTTTTTTTTTTTTGCAAAGTTTATGTGTCGTGTGTCCAAACATAGTCGACCGGCCGTCGATCGATCATAGATTCAGAATAAATTCATATTCGACCGTCGACCATGTGTGGACAAGTGGACATACTTTAATAAATAAGACCATTCATTCATTGTTTATTCGTGGAAGAATCAGGTGCCAGAGCATCGGGTTTTCTGTAAACAAGTCAATTTTTTCCATACATGGAGTAATTTTTTCTTTTCACTTGTGTACTCACTGCTAATCCCTCTTCTTTTTCCCCGTCTACTGTCTAACCCCAATCTATCGTACGTCATTTCCCTGTCGTCCCTAAAAAAAAAAAAAAATAAAAAATCGTGTGAAATTCCATCTTCTCGGTAAAATGTGGGAACCGATCTCGATATTTCCTGGATGCACAGGAAACACACAGATTTGATGGTAGCAGGAAATACAAGGTCCGTATGCCAGAGCAACAGGAATTCAAAAGGTTTCGTATATGTTACAGGAATTCAAAAGGTCTCATATGCCACAGGAATTCAAAATGTATCATATATGTTACAGGAATGTATATGTTACAGGAATTCAAAAGGTCTCATATGCCACAGGAATTCAAAATGTATCATATATGTTACAGGAAATTTTTTGCAAAGTTTATGTGTCGTGTGTCCAAACTTAGTCGACCGGCCGTCGATCGTTCATAGATTCAGAATAAATTCATATTCGACCGTCGACTATGTGTGGACATACTTTAATAAATAAGACAATTCATTCATTCATTGTTTATTCGTGGAAGAATCAGGTGCCAGAGCATCGGGTTTTCTGTAAACAAGTCAATTTTTTCCATACATGGAGTAAGTATGATTACTGATCGTGGGAGTTACCCTCGTTAATAAACTCTTGACGTTCGCACGCCTGTCGGCGCGCTTGATAACAGCATCACAGTAAAGTCTCGGGATCATCATCTTTATCTTTACCTATTGTTCTCTTCAATACACTTGAACTTAGGGAGTAGAGGAACCGAACTAAAATTATTTGTTTACCAAATCTCCGAGGACAGTGGAAAGATTTAGGAGACTAGAGTTAGGGTTCTTAAGATCCCGAGTATTAGTCATGGTCATGACATAATATAATACGTATGTAGCTAGATCCCAGTATATTCATAGCATACATATGTAGGTATTACAAGTAGATGTAGGAGTTCAGAGATTTGTCATCCAACGTAATACCATAAGGATGACAAGGCAGTTTAATGGCTGATCTTATATATGTAGCTAGATCCCAGTATATTCATAGCATACATAGGTATTACAAGTAGATGTAGGAGTTCAGAGATTTGTCATCCAACGTAATACCATAAGGATGACAAGGCAGTTTAATGGCCGATTTTACCACTGAGAGCTAACATAGTATCAATGGTTTTCTTTGACGTCACATATTTGATTTACACAGGCCAGTATTTCTTAAACCAGAGGTTCTCAAACTGGGGGGCGCGAGATTTTCCTATAACAAAAATCAAATTTATACCAAAATTACCTACCAGGTACTTATGATCTTATACCACTGAGAGCTAACATAGTATCAATGGTTTTCTTTGACGTCACATATTTGATTTACACAGGCCAGTATTCCTTAAACCAGAGGTTCTCAAACTGGGGGGCGCGAGATTTTCCTATAACAAAAATCAAATTTATACCAAAATTACCTACCAGGTACTTAGTCTCCAACTCTAGTATTTTAATTATGTTAACATTGATTAATTCTTGTCAGAAATTAGTCTACCCTGCTTATTATCACTGTTGTTTCACCTTATGAGGGATTTGAACCATAAACCTCCAGTTCTCTGAAATTCCTCCCGCGCTAACTGCTTGAGCCACTGAGGTTGGTTCGTTTTGTTATTTCATAAAACCTATAAATAGGTAACCTACTTACTTGAATATAAAAAAAATATTCGAAGTTTCAAATTCTCGTTTTGTTATTCCATAAAACCCATAGGTAAAAAGAGGGGTTGGGTAAGTTAGGAGGGGGCGTGAAAAAATGAGAATATGCCAAAAGGGGGCGCCATGCAAAAAAAAGTTTGAGAACCACTGCCTTAAATTCTGGACTAAAAACTCTCTGTGGTAAGATTGGGCATAAATGTAGTTTGGGGAAGACTGAGCTATGTAAAAAAAAAAGAATGGTATAAGGTAATTTTGTTTTTTATGCCTCAACAGACATCCCTAACAGTGGTTATTCTTGTTTCTCAATTTTGAGTAAAGAAGCAAAAGTGAAGCCCGAGCCCCGAGGGGAGCCCCGGGGGCTAAACAGCCATGGTATATCAATGTCATACCTAGATCCTCAGTCTCAGTAACATAATATATCTATCCTCCCAAAGCATTCTTAATATTTGTTTGAATTAGCCAAGGACCGACCGAACAGAATATTTCAATTATTATTTTATTTTAAGAGGTTTGACAGAGGGAACTGTAACTGCTATGGGGAGCCCCGGGGGCTAAACAGCCCTGGTATATCAATGTCATAGATCCTCCTCAGTCTCAGTAACATAATATATCTATCCTCCCAAAGCATTCTTAATATTTGTTTGAACTTTGAATTAGCCAAGGACCGACCGAACAGAATATTTCAATTATTATTTTATTTTAAGAGGTTTGACAGAGGGAACTGTAACTGCTATGTCCATCAGGATGATATCCGCCCCGGGCGGGAATCGAACCCGCGGCCTAGCGCTTACAAGGCAGACGCACTACCAACTAAACAGAGGGAACTGTAACTGCTATGGTCTTATCGTCCCGAAATCGAAGAGAGAAGGAAGACAGGATAGGAGAAAGCCAGCCGTTCCAAGAACGAACATTATTCCATCAGGATGATATCCGCCCCGGGCGGGAATCGATATCCGCCCCGGGCGCTTACAAGGCAGACGCACTACCAACTAAGCTAACTAGGCTGGCGAATTATTATTTTCCAAGACGTGGTTTAAAGCTTTACATAAAGAAATACCAGCGCGTGTTCAATACATCTCACACTTGAAATACGAATACCATTCACAACCCACAAATGGGACTTTATTTTTAGTCTTAGCCGACAGTATAAATAAGGTATATTAAATAAAAATAAAAAATAATATCTTGGGGGAGACAAATGAAGAAATCTACACCCTAGATTTTATTTCTATGTACATATGTAGTTTACCGTCAACTTCCTCTCTCTCTTTCTACACAAGGTCCGTCATATTGTACGTGATAGAGGGGGACATCTGTTTCTGTTAGGTTAGGTAGCTCTTTTAGGAGGCAATTTTTTATAATATCTTGGGGGAGACAAATGAAGAAATCTACACCCTAGATTTTATTTCTATTTACATATGTAGTTTACCGTCAACTTCCTCTCTCTCTATCTACACAAGGTCCGTCATATTGTACGTGATAGAGGGGGACATCTGTTTCTGTTAGGTTAGGTAGCTCTTTTAGGAGGATTCAATATTTCAATTCAAGATTTATTAGAACGCACCGAGATGTGTTTGAGTTTTGATTTGTGGTTTAGGTAGCTCTTTTAGGAGGATTCAATATTTCAATTCAAGATTTATTAGAACGCACCGAGATGTGTTTGAGTTTTGATTTGTGGTTCTTTATTATATTACCAAGGGGTACGTCTGTTCTGGGGCAAGGAATTTCTGTAGTCATTGAAGATAACACTATTGGAAGGGTTCAGTATACGTATACCCTGTTTAGTGTTTATACAGCCTGAGTGAGACTTTCTGCTAATGAACTTTATACGGTACATCCGACAAACTCAATGTTCATTGCCTAACAGGAGAAGTACTTATGAAAATGTACTTATTTACCTATTATTTAATTTCTTCTTTGAAATATTTCGTTCAAGTGGTTCATGAAAATGTGAAAGAATGTATTTTTACAAGGTACCTTATTTATGTACTTATTTACCTATTATTTAATTTCTTCTTTGAAATATTTCGTTCAAGTGGTTCATGAAAATGTGAAAGAATGTATTTTTACAAATTATTATATGCTGGTTGCTGAGTTCCCTATATCTAGTCATTGCTGTTGTAAGTAATACCACGTTTATATTATGACCACAAGGAATCAATGGGATCCATTTTTCACCATCAGGATTGAAAATCAAAGGTTTTAATTTTTGGGTCTGAATTTCAATATTAGTTAATTTGTGGGGCCTATTTGAAGCACAAATCACCGATCAAAATTAATTTCCTAGTGTCGGTACTTCCCCTATTAGCAGAAGAACATGGAGAAATTAAAATTTGAATAAACCATAACTCCGACCCTGGTTATTGTTGTGTATGATGGTGGTTTCGAACCAGTGTATTTCGGTTTTCCAATATCCAATATTGGCTAGAGTGAATGGATTCAATCCTCAGCTGTCGGTACTTCCCCTATTAGCAGAAGAACATGGAGAAATTAAAATTTGAATAAACCATAACTCCGACCCTGGTTATCAGATCCAGATCAAAAATAAACCAAAGAATTTGATTTTTATGCTGTTTTACATGTGTGTCATAACGAGTTGGTTCCTCTTCAAAGATCCAGATCAAAAATAAACCAAAGAATTTGATTTTTATGCTGTTTTACATGTGTGTCATAACGAGTTGGTTCCTCCTCAAGATTTTAAAAATGGTCCCCAGGGGCTGACTCAGGGCTCCACCTGAAATTTGACAACTATGTACTTCAAAAAGAAAAGAAAAAATCTTAATCCGTTCAAAAACATTTGGAATACTTTGTAGAGTCACCACATACTGCAAAATCACTTGACTACTGAACCCTGTTGAAAATATTTCATTGTTGATTGATTATTACAGGCTACAGGAGATGTATGTATGTCACCAGATAGGTTCCTGGAGCGACAGTCACCCCCACCTGTCAGGTTACAGATGGATATCCTAGCATACTACCTTACCTGTGAAACATCGCGCACTAATCCATTCCATGTAGTCGTCAAACGGGTAAGACCATAAAATAATATCATCTTCAAAATAGTAAGCTATAAAGTAGTTGGGAAAATAGAAAAATCCACTTTCTGTACCGGGTTTCATTTCAATGTTAAAACCGAGGGAAAGAATTTGGAGTAACATTGAAGCCCAAAAATGTTACTTTCAAATTTTCAATATAAGTAGGTTCTGAAATGAAAACTAGATAGGTATTTCATGTACCAAGGGGGACATTTATTAGATCCTATTTTCTTCGTCGTCGTTTTTTTTTTTTTTTTTTTTTTTTTTCAATCTTGGACATCCTTACCACGGAGGTGAAGTTAGCCTCCAACCTCATGTCTGGACTACCCGCCATCTTGAATTGTCAACCCATCAATCGCGAGTATATTCACGCTTTGCAGTCTACTTGTGACACAGCACTGTAAGTAATTCATCTCAGCTCAGCTTTAGGGATTTCATATTTCCAAGAGCTCTTGGAATTAAGGAAACTGGCTTCATATCAAATGGTTCCCTTAGTGCTGGTGCAGGCATTTTCATTCAGTTATTTTTTCTCCAAAAAGGTCCAAAATTGCTGCTATAAAAATTGCCCTACAACACATCCTCTATGAAACAAATCAATTTGAAAATGTTTAAATCTTGATTGAATGAATAATTGTATGATTTCCTATGTTTTTAGATTTGGATTGGCTCTCATGTTGTTAGCTATGGCAGTGGCGGGATTCTTCTTTACTGTTCTAGTTTGGCTAGACTCACACACCTGGATTTACATCAGGAAAAAGTAAGTTCTTCAATGAAATCCCAGCGCACGGCAGTGCGCCAGGCCAAGTTACAGTAAGCACGCATAGATATAGAGGCGCAAAAACCGCAATTTTTTTACTCATTCATTCACTCAGTCACTCATCAAAATGTTGAGGCACTTCCCGATGTCGTATAAACTTGAAATTTGGCAGGATGATAGGTCTTGATAAGTAAGTAAAGGGAAAAATCTGAAATTCGGCAAAAGTTGCACTTGGCTCCGCCCACAGGCGGAAATAACCGCTTTTTGGCGGTTTTCACTAGAAATACTCCTCATGGAAAGAATAGAGTTTTCTCCTGTTACAGGTGTGGTGAACCTGGACACTACGCGAACAGATTATCGAAAAAAATATGAGAGAATTCAATGAAATTCTGTATTTCATGAGGTTATAGACTGGATTTACATCAGGAAAGTGTAAGTTCTTCAATGAAATTCTATATTTCATGAGGTTATAGACTGGATTTAGATCAGGAAAGAGTAAGTTCTTCAATGAAATTCTATATTTCATGAGATCATAGATTAAATTTACATCAGGAAACATCTGGACTTACCTCTCCGGTGATGTTTGACAGATTTTACAATATGTTGTTGTTGTTGTTTTCAAATGCTCGGAGTTGACTATTAGGTCATTTTCCCTCGTGCATCCCAATACTTTGCTACCAAGTTGTCGGGATTTACATCAGGAAACATCTGGACTTACCTCTCCGGTGATGTTTGACAGATTTTACAATATTTGTCATATTATAATGTTTTTCATTTTACAATATCTCACATTGTTCCTGTTGTTTGTTTTCAGACGTGAATACTTGCAAGTGGATGAGCAGGATCCCTACACGGATATTTGTCATATTATTATGTTTTTCATTTTACAATATCTCACATTGTTCCTGTTGTTTGTTTTCAGACGTGAATACTTGCAAGTGGATGAGCAGGATCCCTACATGCCACCATCAGCTGCTAGTCAAGCCATTGCAGCACGTACAATGAGACCTCCGCAAGGGTAGCCTTCCTTTATATCTTTCCTTTTAGTCCGGGTTCGATAAATAAATATGTAACAACAACAAAAAAATCTTTAAAGTATTATTTAATTTCGAATACAGTTGTTGGTCATTGTGATTATTATTACCATTACAAGACTTGTTTTGTTAGGAAAATATGTATGAATTATCCTTTGTAATCCCTTGAGTTCGTGAATACTGATTTCTTCCCATACTCCTCAGTGTTAAAATCAACTCAACTCTATTGTCCTGTGTGTGTTCTAGGGATATCTATGGCCGAAGTCCCGGGGTGGGAGGGGGGGTGGGGCCAGGAAACATGGGTACATTACGAGCCTCAAGTAGGGGGGCACCCCTGCCATCAGCACCGCAACATCCTCAGTACGCGACTTTGAATAGAAAGTTCCGCACCCTAGAGCACCCTGGTGTCGGTAAGTACAACTACATCGTACCAATTTTATTTATTTACAAGCAGGCTCCGGCCGCTTGCGCGTGGCTGAGGCATGGCCGTATGCATAGAGGCATGGCCGTAGGTGACCGTATCGTACCGCACCTGACTATACTTGACTGTACCTAATCGTATCTGACTGTTCCGTACCGTATCGTACTTGACCGTACCTATGTCGTATTTAAATAAACTTGAAACTCTCCTTAATGTAATCCTGCTGTTGATGACACCCAGTGATTAAATCGCAATAGGTAAAATGTACATGTACAATTGTACCTACATCTTAAAGATTTATACGTACTTCCCTTATATAAACCTATACCTACCTATTTCTGTTCCTAGCTTGTCTATTATGCAAGACTGCGCTAGTATTTCCTCTTCTTCCCTTTCTCTTTTTTCATTTCTCTTTCATGCTCTTCTTTTTCCCTCATAATTTTATTTACCATTGTTTTGATTATTTTCTATTCTCTTCCAGATCTCAGCATACATTCCACCATATTGCACCCATTTAACTGAGTGTTATGTTGTCTAGTAGCTTCGTTTCTTTCAGCATATGTCGTATTTAAATACACTTGAAACTCTCCTTAATGTAATCCTGCTGTTGATGACACCCAGTGATTAAATCGCAATAGGTAAAATGTACATGTACAATTGTACCGTTCTTAAGAATTTAATTACAATCAATGGATATAAACATGGAGGAGTATAAAACTTAGCTGAGATATATCCGATGTGATGTATTCATTATGAATGTCTAGGTGTGATGTCTATTTCTGCAAGTTTTAGTTCTGTAGCCCCTTCGGTAAATACCTTTGAAATGAATTTTCTATTTCTAGCACATGAAAATGAACTATCAGTTGCAGAATGAGAAGTGTGGAAAACCCCTTAATATATTAAGAGGTAGAGGACTTGATTCGTAGATTCCTATATATGCTTAACCCATCTTTTGGGGATGTTTGTCCCTACACCTAAGCCTCAGGTGGGCTTTTTGTGTTTGGAGTCAAGCTGAAATATAAATATATGCTTAACCCATCTTTTGGGGATGTTTGTCCCTACACCTAAGCCTCAGGTGGGCTTTTTGTGTTTGGAGTCAAGCTGAAATATTATATGAGGTGTCATGAGATTGACTTAACAAGGCCCGCTCAATTTACATTAAATATTTCAATTAGTAAATATTTTGTATTTATAAATTATTATTGTAGCTACTAAGTTGTGTATATAGTTATTTTGTTTCCTATGTCATTGTAAATGTTTGTTATTCATGTAAATGCAATTGTCCGTTGAGTGAGGAGGAAATGTATTGAGAATTAGAGAGAGATTATTCTGTTACCATATTCAAAGTGTTCTCTTGATATGTATTTGTAAGCTGTGGTTGTTTCATTTAAAGTGACCGAGGTGGTACAAGTCTAACTAATTGTTTTCCTTTTCGTTCTCAGAAGACTTTTATGAAGCCCAACAAAAATTTCTATTTCTAGGAAAATATTTGGAATGTCTTTTCAACCTATTCTAGGAGATATTTTGCCTTTTTGTCTCCATTTCTGAATGTGTAAGCAGGATATATGTATTTTATTCTAATCTAGGACTGTACACAACACATGAGGTTAGTAGGAGATAAGGAAATATTCTAGAAGGCGATGTGTCTTTTCAACCTATTCTAGGAGATATTTTGCCTTTTTGTCTCCATTTCTGAATGTGTAAGTAAGCAAGCAGGATATATGTATTTTATTCTAATCTAGGACTGTACACAACACATGAGGTTAGTAGGAGATAAGGAAATATTCTAGAAGGCGATTCTAACTGAGACAAGTTTCGTAATAGAGTTAAATCGCATATGAGTTTTATTTTGATTATCAAATAGTCTCTATTTGGTGCAAAAGGTTACCTAAATAGGTACATGATTATGATTATACTGTAACTCTCACTACCTGGAACTTGATCCAGATAAAACCGGAGAAATCGTTTATCTTCTTGTCGTTATCTCCCTACCAGTATGTAATATGTATGTACTCATCAGTGGAGGTTCATCATCTATGCTGAGACCTTCTTAATCCAGAAGTTTATGTGCTTAGGGTTTGGCGGGAAAATGAAATGTTTATTTACCTTTCACTGTGATCTGTTTGATATTTCATGGGAAATCTCACATCCAACTGACAATGGTAAACTATTGACGAAACTGAAAATTGATAACTATTCCCACATGAATAAACTAGTGCGTTTTTATTTTTCCTTTCCCTTGTTATTTCAATGTTGAATCAACACATACACACGAAACAAACTGCCAAATTCCAATTGTTCTTCTTTTTGTACATTTTTCTACATGATTTTTTCTATCAACTATTAAAAAAATCCTTTTCAAAGAAAAAAGTCTCTCCCTTTCAATAATATACAAATTTAATTTATTATTTTAATTAAAAAAGGTAGTTTTATTTAATTTTCCTTCTTCTCTTACTCTGTACAATTCAAATGTAAAGTATATTGTAGGGATTAGTCAATAGTCAGAAAGAAAAAAGTCTCTCCCTTTCAATAATATACAAATTTAATTTATTATTTTAATTAAAAAAAGGTAGTTTTATTTAATTTTCCTTCTTCTCTTACTCTGTACAATTCAAATGTAAAGTATATTGTAGGGATTAGTCAATAGTCATATTATAAGGAAACAATTTAGTCATTTTTTGTAAGATTTATTTTATTTTTAAATTTACCAATTATAAAATGTAAAGACATGAAATTTATTTATTATTAGGCTCTCGCACATACGGTAATAATAAATTAATAAATATATAATAGAATACCTCATTTCTTTCTCCTCTCCCTCTCTCTCTAGTTAATAACTGTATACAGTGTATACCCAATTATTTTTCCGTGACCAATATTCAAAAAATCAAAACTTATTCTTTTGAACAGTTATCGACTTTTTATTATACACTACAAAATCTTCTCTGGTGAAAGAACTCGGGCTTCAAATGAGATTTTAAGAAAGATAAAAGAATATGATATGTAGGACTGGTGAGGATATACCACCGAGGTATTATGCCGATGTATTGGGTATAAAATAGACCACTTCTTATGTATCTAAGTGTGAAGTTATTTTGGACAAAAACATGTGGACTAGACGATTATTTGTTAGGTTTATATTAGACATCCTATGTATTAACATTATTCTTACCGTTTCTATTATTACTGGATACTAGGTATTTGCTAGCGGACTATATTACACCTAATGCTCAATACCTGAATCCTGACAGTCGCTATTCGCTAACAACAACAACAACAACAATAACAACATTATAAGTTTAAATCACAAAACACTGTTTGTGCTTTTTAAAAAGCTTTATTTTTTTATTCCCAAAATTTAATTAAACTTTAAAAAACTTATTCTAATTCCAAATAATAAAATAATGTGAAATTCAATGTATTAAAATTGATTAAACGAATATGATTTAAATGAGAGAGTAAAAATGATAAATTGAGAAATAATAAAATAATACGAGATTTCAAGTCGGTGGCCTAACGTCAAAAAAGCTGCATTTCGTCAGGAAAGCACCAAATTTGGCATGGACCTTTATTTTAAAATAATACGAGATTTCAGTAAGTCCCTGCACGATGCAGTACACAACAACTCTCTCACTAAGATCCAACAGAACTGACTGGTTTCCAGTCAGCAGCTAGGGAAACAATTAATAGTAAGACAGTTGTTGAGTCAGCATAACTGTCTACCATAACTTATATTAATATGTGGTAATCAGAACGGAATCGCTATGAAATTATGAGATTTCAGTAAGTCCCTGCACGATGCAGTACACAACAACTCTCTCACTAAGATCTAACAGAACTGACTGGTTTCCAGTCAGCACAGCAGCTAGGGAAACAATAGTAAGACAGTTGTTGAGTCAGCATAACTGTCTACCATAACTTATATTAATATGTGGTAATCAGAACGGAATCGCTATGAAATTATGATGTAGACTTGAAGTAGAATTGAACATTTGTTCTCGTTCAAACAGTTATGTTTGAATAATAATTATTCGTATTAACCTCAAACGTAAGTCATTTTAAGAACATCGAATCGTGTCGGAAGGAAGAATTAACTATCCTATATTTTTTTTGTATTGACTATCCTATATTTTTTTTGTATTGACAAGTGTAGAATAGTCGCGTGTGATAACTGCTAATATATTATGATTTGTTGTTCCTTGCAGGTAATCGTCGTAATGACAATGGTAGTACAGGTATGATGATGGGTAACAACTACTCCTCTCATACATTAGGACATAAGAAATTCCAACGCGACGGACCAGGACAATATTCCACACTGAGCAAGAAATGCAAAACACTCGAGTCTTCAGATTTCTACTGAGATTCGGCCCCAGTCAATCCGACACCTCTGCTGGATCTACCTCTACATCATCAACCCCCTAGACCCCCCACACATCTAGGTAAGTCTAAATTACCAATCTACCTCAAATTTTATTGAAAAAATATCCTATATGTGTTGAACACTCTGGCCAAATGTCGTCCAAATCGGACAAAACTGATGGAGAGGTATGATGAAACGGAAAACTTGGGAACAATTGGTAGCTGATTCTCATTGTGTATCATTTTATTTGACAAAGGCCTAATAATGTACTTATTGTTCCCTCACAGGTATACGACCTGCTCAGACCCCCACCCTCATTGTGTATCATTTTATTTGACAAAGGCCTAATAATGTACTTATTGTTCCCTCACAGGTATACGACCTGCTCAGACCCCCACCAGTGCTGCACACACGCCACTCACACCCATGAGTCACCCACAAGTCCTGGGCATACCCGCACAAACACCCACCATCCCTACCGTTGCTCAGACTGTGGTCACACCTACCGTTCCTAAACTATCAACCTTCTCCAACTATGCCATCACTGAACTCTAAATGAATTGCACTAGAACTACTCAACTATGTATAACCAAATAAATACTGAACTCAAGTGAAATACATAACTTGAGTAGTAGTTGTAAACTGGTAAGCACAATGTTTTAGGACTTTCTAGTCTCCTGTTGACTTTATTCAAACTTTACCTTTACACTCTTACATCGAAGTCCATTTTGTATTAATTTGTCTATTAGTAAATAACGATTCTTTTTGGTTCAATTTGCAGTTTACCGTATAGAATAGAATATACCTTGTTTATACTACCAGCATAGGACTGAAAAGTCCCTTTACCCTCGCAGTCTAAACAAGGTCTTATATATTTGATTGGTAATAACATTACATTTTATGGTACAATAATCAAGACCTGTTTAAATTTAAAAAAAAAACGTAGTGTTTCTTAAATTCAACATGATACTCATGATCCTAGTACAGTAAAACCTCGATTATATCAATCTCCATTATATCTTTAAAAAAAAACGTAGTGTTTCTTAAATTCAACATGATACTCATGATCCTAGTACAGTAAAACCTCGATTATATCAATCTCCATTATATCAACCTCGATTATATCAATCTCCATTATATCAATCTCCATTATATTAACTCTATTATATCAACTTCCCTATTTTCTGTTTTTCCTATCTTCCCTATTCTTTCTTCTTTTCTTCCCTATTTTGTTCTTTTGTACCACTAAATTTGGCCCTATTTTCATTGTTTTATACGGAATTTCGATTATATCAACTTTTATAATGTACCACTAAATTTGGCCCTATTTTCATTGTTTTATACGGAATTTCGATTATATCAACTTTTTTACAGAATTTCGATAATATCAACTACCCTCGGTCCCAATTAGTTGATATAATCGAGGTTTTACTGTACTCTAGTTATTCAATAGCAGTGAGTTATATTGTAGTAGACATGTTTGTGTAATACCATTTTCCTTCTTATTCCTTATACCAAGAGCGTCCTAACGTTCGCGCGCCTCCCAATATACAATACAATACACTTGACTTGATTCATGGACTAGAAACACAAAGACAAAAATGTCAAGTATAAATTTTCGCTTCTTGTGTTTTTGGTGTTGAATACTTCTAGTAGGTAAGACATTTCTATGCTTATAACTTGTAACCTCATGTTTCCCCACTAGAGCTCAACCAAAATCTCAGGTGTATTCAAATGGTGTGTGCGCTTATAATTTGGTTTTAACTTCTCATAGAATAAGAATTAGTAGTACGGCTGTGCGGTAGATTATGGAAGAGTACCGGTGGTTTGAAAGCAAAAAAAAAAAAAGTTCTTAAGAATTTAATTACAATCAATGGATATAAACATGGAGGAGTATAAAACTTAGCTGAGATATATCCGATGTGATCTCATTTCTGATAAATTGCTTGAGAATATGTCCGGGTACCCTTTTAAGTGTTCTGATTTAAATCTGTCTGTGTGTATGTCACGCTAAATAGACCTTTGGTTGTCCTCTTTTCACGCAAAAACGGCTCGACCGATTTTGATGAAATTTTTTGTGGTTTTTAAGAAAAAATCGTGAATCGTAATAGTATGAAATTAGGTAATTATTAGACCTAGGAATGTATTCTTACTTACCTATGCACATCAAAGTCGAAAATATTTCTTTGTTTACGTATTCATTCTTGAAATTTTCAATATTACCTATTGATTTCTATGTAAATATTCAATTGTAAAAAAAAATCTGCATTTTCTGTACACATAAATATACTTTTGTACTTTAATCCTCCTTTCCTTTTAAATTTTTTATACTGAATTATTTTTAGTCGACATTATTTGAGACAATTATTATTCCTTTCATTTTGTATTTCCCTCTCATTTTTACTTTTTCATTTGATTACAATAAAATTATTTATTACCTATATGAAATTATTTGAATTATATTAATTTTCAACCTGTATTAAATGCATTTAAAATTTTGATTTTGTTATGAATTAGCGAAAGATAAATTCTAAAGAAGGAACTGTTAGTGCTGTGTGCATTGTTGCTTTGCAATGGATTCTACGACAAATCTGAAAGAATTTATCTTCTTATAAACTCATGGAGCTGTTGTGTGCAGAGCAGACATCATTACTTGAACGTTCAATCCAAGTCAATACGACATTGCTGTGTTTGTAATCAGTCAGTTCCTTCATACTGTAGATGCAGAGCAGACATCATTACTTGAACGTTCAATCCAAGTCAATACGACATTGCTGTGTTTGTAATCAGTCAGTTCCTTCATACTGTAGCATCAATCCTTGAAAACAAATGGCCTTTCTTACTTCTGATATGAATTGAGTGTAAACGAGAAATCCATGTTTAGTTGTTCCAACAATACCTACAACCCAGTGAGAGCGAGAAATAATTTCAGAAGCTTGGTAATGCTATTGTTTTCAAAATATCTCTCTTTAATTTATTTATGGCTAGGTTCACAATCTGCGTTTGAGTTACTCTAATTTCTGCTAATTTCAAAGTTTAAAATCAAACAGTCAGTTGAGTTTAAGTTAATCTGATTTCAGCTAAATTTTAATCCAAAGTTCAATGAGATGAGTTTGAACTTGGATTGTACTCCTGGCTATTAAAATAATTATGTACTGTAAAATAAATAAATTTATAAAGTAATATTATTTATTATGATTACTATATGCAATTTTAAATATCCTCTTTTATATCTGACTTTTTAGTGTAGTTAAGGTTAATAATATGTACTAAAACAAATGAATTTTAGTACCTACCAATTTTATTTATTTACAAGCAGGCTCCGGCCGCTTGCGCGTGGCTGAGGCATGGCCGTATGCATAGAGGCATGGCCGTAGGTGACCGTATCGTACCGCACCTGACTATACTTGACTGTACCTAATCGTATCTGACTGTTCCGTACCGTATCGTACTTGACCGTACCTATGTCGTATTTAAATAAACTTGAAACTCTCCTTAATGTAATCCTGCTGTTGATGACACCCAGTGATTAAATCGCAATAGGTAAAATGTACATGTACAATTGTACCTACATCTTAAAGATTTATACGTACTTCCCTTATATAAACCTATACCTACCTATTTCTGTTCCTAGCTTGTCTATTATGCAAGACTGCGCTAGTATTTCCTCTTCTTCCCTTTCTCTTTTTTCATTTCTCTTTCATGCTCTTCTTTTTCCCTCATAATTTTATTTACCATTGTTTTGATTATTTTCTATTCTCTTCCAGATCTCAGCATACATTCCACCATATTGCACCCATTTAACTGAGTGTTATGTTGTCTAGTAGCTTCGTTTCTTTCAGCATCGCACCTTGGACATATGAACAATGTATGTTCTGCTGTATCCGATGGTTCGGAGTCTGACACTTCCCAATTCTATGGATATACGCTTGAAAGCATTGTCAGGACATGGAGTCCTGACAACGCCTGTGTTATCCTAAAGTCAGTCTCTCCAACCTTCCTCTCATACCATGGCTTTATGTTTCTCATTAGATTTCTTGTCCATTGCCCTGTAACTGCCTGTTCCCATCTTTGTTGCCACCTTTCTAATAATGTATTACTTCTCAATGCATCCTTTTCTTCCCTGGTTTTCCTAAAGCTAAGAGCTGTCTCCTCTACCTGTAGATAAATAGGTATAACCCGAGCTATTACTGCCGTCTCCGTTGATACCGTCCTGTATGCAGAGCATACCCTTAGGATGAATAAAATTTCCTTTGGGTACTTTTTCTGTCTGTACGTTTGAAACTTTAGACAACTTGCCCAAGCTGGCGCTGCGTACACGATTGCACTATCTGCTGTTGTCTGAAGTACTCTGCGTTTATTTTCTGAGACAGATACAAGTGGAAGGACGAAGAACGAGAGGTAGGCCGAAGAAAAAGTGGGAACATTGTGTGAACAAGGACCTGGAAGAGCAGGGTTTATCAGAGGAAGATGTAAATAACCGAGGCAGATGGAAGCTGCTATCAAAAAACGCCGACCCCACTTGAGTGGGAAAAGGCTAAGAAGAAGAAGGAAGAAGAAGAAGATAAAACAGGTACCATAATATGTACCTACTGGTCTAGGGGGTTAACTTGGGGTAAAGCACTGAGTAGGTATTTATAAAGAAGGAAGAAGGAGAAGAAGAAGAAGAAGAAGATAAAACAGGTACCATAATATGTACCTACTGGTCTAGGGGGTTAACTTGGGGTAAAGCACTGAGTAGGTATTTATACATGTTACCACTTTTTCTGCTAATTCTTCTCTCTTAACAATTGATTAAACAATGGTACGTCCTTGATTGAAATTTCAAGTTTCCGATAGTATATTAAGGAGCGCGGTAGCGCTCCTCTTAACAATTGATTAAACAATGGTACGTCCTTGATTGAAATTTCAAGTTTCCGATAGTATATTAAGGAGCGCGGTAGCGCTCCGCCCCGCCAAGTCAAGAAAGTTTGACCGCGCTACTAGAGATTACTACTAGACCACGTGGTCTGCTTCTGACTTCTGATAACAATATTATTCAGGGCCTTTGAAACAAATCATTTAGCCGGGAACCTGAGAATGCTAAGGAGTTTTATATTTTTAGCTCTGGCCTTAAAGGAAAGGCTACATAATGTAGTACAAGGGGTCATGGCCCTTCACGTCATTGTTAAAATAATTTGATAGGTACCTCTCTTATCTCTACAATAATAAACCTAAACTAGTGATAAGCAGACAGCCCATAGGTTTGTAATGTAGAATGTTTTACTGAACCAAGCGTCTTCTAATGTTTTATCTCAACGATTTTACATTTAATGTGTCCGATTTTGAATAATAATGGCTGATATAGTAGGTATACTCGTATGCTTATTGAACTATACCTCTCTTATCTCTACAATAATAAACCTAAACTAGTGATAAGCAGACAGCCCATAGGTTTGTAATGTAGAATGTTTTACTGAACCAAGCGTCTTCTAATGTTTTATCTCAACGATTTTACATTTAATGTGTCCGATTTTGAATAATAATGGCTGATATAGTAGGTATACTCGTATGCTTATTGAACTATATTAGTGAAGAACCCCTGGCGTAGATCTAGTAAGTATAATGTAGTAGGTACTCGGTATGGACTCAAGTCCTGGAATCTGTTGTTATTTCATCAATGAAAGGTCCCTGAGTGTTGTGATTAGAAACTACACAATACCTACCTCTAGGATTTCAATAATTGATTCCTATTCTATTCCTCAGTTGAATTTAACGTTTCTATTGGATTAGACGTTCTTAAATATTACAGCCAAACCTAAGCATAAAAATAATTACCTAATAAGAATAGAACTTTAGTGAACAATAATATAAGAGCGTGTTTTTTTGTCGATAATTCTTTTATAATTCAGTGTAAAATACACGTTATTTCGCTTTCGATATAGTTAGCCTAGGTAGGTATTTGATTTAAACTATTTTTAGTAGTTTACCTTCCGTTTCACTTCGCTTTCGCGGTATGTGTAATTGTGTATTGAATTCTTCTCATCTCGATGAAAAAATAATTCATTGGTTTTTTCATACACTTCATTGTACCTATACGTAGGTACTAGCTAGGTACCTTAATATATACATAACTATTTCCCCTCACGACCGGAAAAAATATCCCACTGTAAGTTTAGTAGGTAGGTACCTACCTACATACATTTCTCATTTCTTTATTCTATGTTGAATACCTATACTTATACCCTATATGAAAAGTTTCAACTGTTTGAAGTGTTTTTACCATTTTGATAATGATCTTATGATAAAGTAATGATTGAGCCTATCAAGATGGTACCTCGTGTTTTGTCCATGTAAGTATATCTCATCAGTACCTCACCTTTGCCCTGCTGGTATTTCAACCAGACCAATATAGTCAGTAGTCACTGTGATGTCAGAATATTACGAAATGTCAAGTGCATATTTTCTAAAGTTGTTTTCAGCTTGGCTCTTCAACCTGAATATTGTTCTCACGTGATGTCTCGGACAAATAATAAATTTCTTATCGGATTGTGCAAATCTCTGGGTTACAAATATGTACTTATACCTAGTACCTATAACTCTTCCTTAATTAATTGAAGTAATGGTGAGGCATAGACATATATACATTATAAGAGTAAACACAATAGGTAGGTACCTATTATATAATAATAAAAAAATACGTCTGCCTTGTAAGCGCTAGGTCGCGGGTTCGATTCCCGCGGTTTCGACTAGGCCGGATTTTGTCCAAAACAGACATCCTGAACAGATTTGTTCTCGGAACGGCTGACTTTCTCCTCTCCTGTCTTCCTTCTCTCTTCGCTTTCGGGACGATAAGATCTTAGCAGTTACAGGTTAAGCTATTAACTCACAGGACCTAGCAAAGGATGTATAATAAACCACATCATGTTCTACCGATATTTATATGTGTATTGTAAGCAGTAGGCACCTCTTCCAATACAGGCAGAACTAGAAAATCTGGTTAGGACGCATGTGATTTTATTAGGGCTGATTTTCGATTTATGATGCAGTGAGGCACTGAGGCCCTAAAATCATTGATTTACCTATAAATAAAAGTACCTAATAATAATAAAATACTGTAGGCAATCACCTCTTGTAACCACTTTCCTAAATAATTGACCCGATGACGTTCGTACCTCTTCTATTACGCGTTATGCACCGTATCCGTTATGCAGACTTATGCACCGACACTCTTCTTACTCCATCGCGGAGTCCGTTCCCAACTCTCGTAAGTTTTATACGTTTTTTTTTCCAGAATGAGAAGGTCAGGCACCTTACACATTACACACTAGAAAACATAACTTGACCCGACAAATCGTACCTACGTACGCATACGTTTTTTTTTTTTCCAGAATGAGAAGGTCAGGCACCTTACACATTACACACTAGAAAACATAACTTGACCCGACAAATCGTACCTACGTACGATTTGTCGGGTCAAGTTATAGTACAATGGGCACAGCTCCTTACCCATACCTTTTTACTTTTTTAAAAAGGTTTTTTTAGGGCTTTATTTTAAGTGGCAGGGTTCTCACTTACGTGAGATCTTCCACCCAACCACTGATTTTTCCATTTGAAATTATTAGAGCCCTCTAATAATTTCATTTTAAAGCAATTTAAAGAAGGTGAGCACCGCACCTCAGCTGGCAGTGAGTTGTTACCATGAGGGAGTTACCCAGCGCTGTGCCTTTGTGTGGTGGCACTTCCACTTTGAGAAGTTTTCTTCGCCGATCTTGTGGCATAATTATTTGGTTGCGCTAGGTATTCAAAGGCTCCCACGTAACTCCCACCAGATATTCCGGGAATTTCTGATTCAACAGCTTGTAAAGAAATAGCAGCATGTGAACTTTTCGTCGTTCTTCAAGCCTCATATCCAGTCCAATTCATCAAATGATGATGATACATGGTCATAACGCCACAGTTTGCAGACATAGGTATCTGACACATGCATTATGGGCCACCTGAAGCGATCGACTTGGTTCCGATGTTACCTAGTCCACAGCCATATACCTACCACATCGCAGTAATCAAAGAGAGGAAGAACCAAGGACTTGACAAGCTTCTCTTTGAGTTTTGGAGGAAATATTTTTCTAAATTTGCCCAATGTGTGGAGGGAGTAAAATATTTTCTTACGGATCTCCGCAACATTGGGTCTCCAGGATAGTGTGTCGTCAATATAATGACACCTAGATTTTTAGAGGCACTCACCACTCACTCATGGTACCTGTACCCCATTTAGAATTACAGGGGGGTAATTAGAGGGAACTGTAACTGCTAAGGTCTTATCGTCCCAAAATCGAAGGGAGAAGGAAGAGAGGATAGGAGAAAGCCAGCCTTTCCGAGAACGAACATATCCTTTCCGAACAAAAAAAAAAGCATGAATAAACTCACGAGACATGTGGGAACGGGCTTGTATACGCCACTGATCACTGATGAGATTTTGAATTTTGGCGGGTAATGTTAACCATCGAGTCAGCTGTTTCAAAAAAGATCATGCGCAAATTACCCCATCAAAGTTTTCTTTTTTGGATTTGAATTTTCCATATTTCCATTTCCATTTTCGCAAATGATTTTCTTGTTTTTCTATTTTTTAGTAAAGTCGTCTGTCTAATCTAATCCTAATGTTTTTCAATTGTGTTTTTCCATTGTACCGCAGTGCAGTCTAAAAGAAAATCTCTACTTTACGAACCCTACCCAGATACTGTGTTGTTTAAAATTTGAAATCATAGAAATTTTCTGAACATTCAAAACCGAAATCAAGGTTCTGAGGTTTCAAGGACTTGTAGAAAGTTTTCTTGGAAAAGATCTTTCCTAAAGTTTTTTTAGGTTGCTTAACTTTGTAAAAGATACCTAATACTTTAGGTAATTACTTGGTGATTTCTACATTTAAGTAAGTTAGTTAACCTACCCTAGCTAAAATCCTTGGAAGTGAGAGATCTACATTATTTTCCAAGTTCAGGTGTAAAGTTCAGAGTTCAATGTACTTGTTCTCCAGTGATAAATGATATCTCTCTAGATTGCATCACAAGCTCATCCAAGTATGGCCTCTGTTGCTGTTATTTAGCACTTGGTAAGTGTTTAAAGTTTAAACTATACCTACTTACGCTATAACTTAAGTAGGTACCTACCTAGCTAGGTAGCAACCTTAGTGGTGTAGTAATTAACACATTGAGCTTTGGATCTGAAGGTTGGTGGTTCAAAGTCCAAGTCAAGTCATAAAATTTATCTAGGTGTATAATAATTGGGGAACAACATTTGTGTCAAGCATTGAAGTATGTGTAACACAATTAAAAACATTTCTTTTTAAAGTTCTCAGGACCAAGTGTAGTCAAAGTTCCCAGACATGTCCAACTGCTACATATTTCAATTTGAAGAGAACGTTCATGTCACAAATGTAGGATTTTAGTGTGGAGAAGTATCTATCCATGTAAAATATGTACATAATATTTATTTAGCAAAGGGTATTATTTTACAACATTTTTTTTTTTTTTTTAAGAGGTTTGACAGAGGGAACTGTAACTTCTATGGTCTTATCATCCCGAAATCGAAGAGAGAAGGAAGACAGGCATAGTAGGCATACGCGCGGGGTCGGATTGTTCAAATGTTCATCATCTAACGTTCCCTCTAGTATTTTTGGTACATTCTTTTTTACGACTTTCTGTTTAATGTATTCTCGAGATCTTATTCCGATGTTTGATTACCTTTATGTATTTCAGTGTGTGCAATTGGCCATACGTATACCTAATCCCGATCTCCATCAGCAATACTCTATTTTGAGGCAATAAAAATTCTGGTGGGTGACGAAATGTGACATTTTTATGTTGCGTATACCTATCAAACAAACATAAATATATTATGGCCTTTTTTCCGCACGTGTTTTATGGATGAAAGATCATACAAACAGCAAAATTGCAGAAAGAATTGTAAATGTAGCTGGTGACCTAAGTAATGAATATAGATATGCGTGTATCGTTTATGAGCTTTGTAAGAGTAATATTTATACGTAAGGATGTCTATGTAATATCCACCTAAGTTTGGAGAAAAAATATGGTGAAATGTTGGAAAAAGCTTCGAAAAACGAGAAAATAGTGAAACTGTCTTAAGGTGACTGCACTTTTGACTTAGGCAATAGTGTTGGGAGTTTTCACTGAAAGTAAGATGGTGTTTTATTTCAGGTAAATTCCAGGTCCAAAGATTCCGATGCCCACAGCGCTAACCAGACTAAAATTGTGGAACTAAGAGCCAGAAATCAGTGGTTCAATTCTCGGTTTGAAAATTTATTACTTTTATGCTCTAGCAAATTCAAATGTTTGTTGATATACAATATGTATATTATTTTGTTTTTTACTTTCTATTTCCTTCTCCAATCTCCCCTCCTAAAATGACATTCAAGCAGTTCAACTTTAAATTTCGTTTATTTATGCAAGAGAAAAGGAAATATAAAAGGAGAAGGAAGTGGGGACTTATTTTAGTCTTCCCAAAACATTTCCTCGTACGAAGTGGTTTTGAGTTTAGGGGTCAAGTCCACACCATATGGCGTTGGAATTTTTCGTGTACCTTTCAACTAGGCTTGCCAGACGTCCCGTATTTCCCGGGACGTCCCGTATTTTGGGCACTTTTCAAAATGTCCCGTACGGGACAAGCGTGTCCCGTGTAAATTTTGGCCCAGAGGCCTTTGCGGCCTTTCTTAAAGGCAGAAACCCCCACAAATGTTTTCTTACGACACATATTTGAAATCAGGGCATGAAACCGGATCGAATGGCGTTGGAATTTTTCGTGTACCTTTCAACGTAAATTTTGTCCCAAAATGGCCTTTTTCAAAGGCTTCCTAAAGGCCGAAAGCCCACAAAAAAGTTTTCTTACGAAGTGGCTTTGAGTTTAGGGGCCAAGTGCGCATCATATGGCGTTGGAATTATTTGTGTACCTTTCCACGTAAATTTTGGTCCAATTTCGATTTTCCAGACGGCCGTAGCCGCCAAACGCCCCCGGTCCGAGATGTAAGAAATGGGTTTTCTATTTGTTCTCGATTTTTCATGCAATGGTCAAAAATTTTGTACCTTCCCACGTGAGTTTTCCGACCTCAGCTCTCGGTCTATTTTGCCTGGTCTGATTTTGATGAACTTTGAAATCAAGACACGTCGATCCTTGAAATTTGGTGTCCCAGGTCCAATTTTGGTCTCGAACTTTTGAACATGGTAATAGATAAATTACCGCATTTATCACCCTTTTATACCCTTCTGTTCTCTCTACAAAAATAATCCCAATTCTTGGTAATTGTTTTAAAAAAAGGTTCAAAATCAACCCTTCTTCAATTTTAGTCTTTTGAGTGATTGACAGGTTTATATTAGGTATTCTATATGTAAAAAAAAAACTGTCTCCTCTTTTTTTTGGATATAGGATATAATATAGGTAGATACCTACATAAGACGTGTTTTAGACTTGTTTTTATTTCTGTTTTGATTCACATGTGTTATTAGTTATTACGTAGGGTCACCCATTTAGGGAAAGTCTCAGCTTAGGCAAAAGAATCTGAGTGAGGTCTTCAGTTCACAGAACCACTAGTATAAAGTATGAAAAAAAAAAGATTTTTTTTTCGAAGTTCGAAGCAACATTAACTTTGGGTGATATCTGGATGAGTGGCTGTCCGATTTTTACCAAATTGTTACAGTCGCGTCCTTGGACCATACCGGTGCATACCAAATTTCATCGCTCTACGACAAACCATTCTTGAGATATTTTGTATACCACCTTTTCCCATTTAAACCTGTAGTACATACGTACAGACCATGGGCTAAAAATCACTTTTTTGACAAAGAGGTTTGACAGAGGGAACTGTAACTTCTATGGTCTTATCATCCCGAAATCGAAGAGAGAAGGAAGACAGGCCCGGGACGTCCCGTATTTTGGGCACTTTTCAAAATGTCCCGTACGGGACAAGCGTGTCCCGTATTTTCCCCAGTTTCACCATCTCCTCCGGTAATTAATCTTTATCTTTACCAATGTAACAAATTAAAATTTTCTGTAGTACGCCGGATTCGAACCCCGGTCTCCTGATTCGAAGTCCAATGCCTTACCTTAACCAACCATTCCAACACGTCTGTGTATCATACAGTAAAGCTCGCGGGCCGCATGCGGGCCGCGGGTTGGACAAGCCTGAGTTAAAACATAGACCTTCACTATCGTTCGGTCAATTAAATGTTGCGCTCATTATTTTCTGATCTTATGTATTTCTACATATAATTTTCTGGATAGAAGCACTATAGTCAAGTTGTAGAAGTAAGGATAGCTTGAGCTTTGTTATAATAAATACAAGGTAGGTATGTATTATCAACTTTATCTCATTAGTTTTAGGAAAGCCTGCAAGTCTATTGTTCCATGTTCGTGTATGATTAACGATACAAGTTTTCCGTTTTTCCTCTCCCTCCTAATATATCAATCACCTACATCAATCACCTTGTTGTTGAACCAATGATCCTGGATTACGAAAGCTAGATCTTGACTGCAGTGCACTAATAAAGATAACTGATGAAAATTACAAAACAATTAACGTTGTTTTTTGGGGGATTTTACATACGTCACACTATTTACTATAGGCTCATATTCACGGGGTTATGTTTTCCTCCCCATTACTATCAACTTGAGTTAGTAGGTACTGTAGTGGTGTGGTGGGTATTGATTACTTGAGATTTGGAGGAAATAATGTTCTCTTTCAATGGTTTTGCTGTTGTGATGATGAACACATTAGTGTAGGGATCACCCGGTAGAGGTAGATATTATGTTGGGTCTGAACTATCTCTTCCCAGTCCGAGATAATACAATCAATCAACTGACACTTGAGTTGTTGAGTGATTTCATATTTTACAGTCACATCAGATGTCATAGACAGATAGTTGAGTCAATCTTAAACACATAATGGTTCCAATACCTACAAAATAAAAGTACAGAAAACATTTTGGTTTAGCTTGCTCGTTCTGAAGCACATAATATGTTCAGGTACCTTTATGTAATTAGATGTGCTATCAACCCCTTACTTGGGCTTCTTCTTTTCACTTTCAAGATTTTCAAGCTATGTAACCCTTCTTAAATGTGAACTAGGCTGCTTAGTCGTTCCCTGTTTAGAATGTATCTGTATAGTCCCCTAGGTAGGCACACGAGTTTGTTTTGAACATAATACTCGGATGTATTTTGTTCATAGTTGATAGAGACAAGCTAATATTGATTTTGTTAATCTCAATGTTCACAATACACATGATAAGAATACAGGGGTAAGTCCAGAACCTCTTGATTATTTATCTAACGTAGAGTGGTTAAGGCACTCGTCTGGTAATGAAGAGGGCGCGGGTTCAAGGTATCATTTATTTGAAACTTTAAACACAATAAAAATAAAATAGAGCCTGACGGAAAAACGCCTCAGGCGCTCCCTTCGCCTTGGGTTTACCTTTCACTTAATGCTACATTATTATCATTGTTAATATTCTAGGTACTTTGGGTTATTGGTACGTGAGAGTGTCTAGTGTCCTGAAATAGAAGTGGCTTATCACTTTATCAACACAAGGGACATGGGGTCAGTGTAATAACACAAATACACTAGATTCAAAATATTTAGTTTGTCATGTCAGTATACTTGGCACACGCACACAGCTTTTGTTAATCCGAGACATGTTCAAATTATTCTCTTATGAAGTTATGAATGTCCCCCCCTCCCATTCTATAATTTGAACCCAGAAGCTTCTTTAATGGTGTTTCTTTGTTTGGTTTCAGATCGTATCCTAGAATCCGCCCGCATTGTATTTGTTCCTCCGTGTCGTGTCCCGTATGGACATACCCTCGCTCAGTCCTAGCACCTCGTCCACACTGACTACTCAGTACAGCCGCATGAAGTCTTCACTCCTCGCCAGTCTTCGCCTTCTGTTTCGCCGTGATCTGACGGAATGGAGAACTCACGCCCTCATCATGTTGACCACGCTATCCAACAGAAAGAACCAAATCATTCAACTCTTTCACAATCTGCTCATACCAAACTTTCCCCCCCGCTCAACGGGTCTCCGGTCCCGGTTAATGGAGTCCCAGGCAATGGTGTTCTAAACAGTTCCACCTCCCCTAGTGATAATAACAAGCAACATGACTGTGATATGAATGTGAATAGTAAAGGAGGACCAGTGACAGCTAGGAAGAGTTCTCTCACCTTATCATTAACCAGACGTGGCTCGGGCTTTGTCAGTCCTGTTGGTAAGTCAACCTTAGCATAACTTTATTTTACTTCTGATATTTTGAAATTTGTCAAGCAACTTTTTACTAATGTAGCAGACAATTGTATTTTTATAATCATTAAGTACACTCACCCACAAAAATACTTGGACACTTCGAAAAACGTCCATAACTTCGCTTCTACCTGTACAATACGGTAATACGGATGATATTACTAGGGGACATCGGACATCCCAAATATTGTTTTCGATCATATGTGCTACTTTTTGTTGGCCAAAATGCTCATTAAGTTTCATTTTTATTACCTTTCTTCGTTCAAGACCTTTCAGTAAGAATTCTGCTATCCTGGAAAATCTTGTTTTTCTTCCTCTAGTGAGTGATTATTGTCTCATTGCTCCATATTTTCAGAGTCTGGCCTAACAGTAAAGGGGAAAAATAAAGATCGAGGGGGAGGGGGGCAAGGCCCCAACCCTTAATAACGGCCCTGCTTTACCCATTATCCAGTCTTTATCTTATCTTGATTCTGCTTTATTCTTCATTTATTCCTCTCTTCCTTCGTCTTCCCATTCTTGTTTTTCTATCTCTCCCTCTCTTTCTCTCTCCCCCCCCTCTCTCTCTCAATTTCCATCGCTCTCGCTGTCCCTCTCTCTCTCTCTCCCCTTTTCTCTCTCAATCTCCCTCGCTCTCTCTGTCCCTCTCTCTCTCCCTCTCCTCTACCTCTCTCTCCATCCTCTTTCTCTCTCCCTTGCCTTCTCTATGTTTCCTTATTTTCTTTTGATTATTTCGTTCAAATAAGAATTTCAAGGTAGCTCAAGCTTTTTCTTCATCCACATTTTTTCCTCGCAAGGTTTTCCCCAGATAAACGATATTCCATTTCTCTTTTCCTTTCTCCCTTTCTCCCTCCCTTACTCCCTTTCTCTCTTTTCCTTTCTCTCTCTCCCTCTCTTTCGCTCCCTCTCTCCCTCTCACTTTTCCTTTTTTCTCCCTCTTTCTCTTGACATGTATTCATCTCCTACTCTTTTTTACCATTGGTCCATAGCAACTGTAGATATTTACATTCTATAATCTATAGCAAGGCTGTCCAACCGGTCGATCGCAGATTGTTTTCAATCGGTCGCGACCAGCACACCCAGCAGTGTTTGAACCTGCCAATATCATCTTACACACCTGATTACTCTAAGCTTGTCTCTCATTAGGTAAGTTTATCACCGTTTGGAGAAAAAAATATGGTGTAATGTTGGAAAAAGCTTCGAAAAATGAGAAAATAGTGAAAATGTCATAAGGTGACTGCACTTTTGACTTAAGGCAATAGTGTTGGGAGTTTTCACTGAAAGTAAGATGGTGTTTTATTTCAGGTAAATTCCAGGTCCAAAGATTCTGATGCCCACAGCGCTAACCAGACTAAAATTGTGGAACTAAAAGCCAGAAATCACTGGTTCAATTCTCGGTTTGAAAATTTATTACTTTTATGCTCTAGCAAATCCAAATGTTTGTTAATATACGATATGTACAATGTACATATATTATTTTGTTTTTTACTTTCTATTTCCTTCTCCAATCTCCCCTCTTAAAATGACATTCAAGCAGATCAATTTCGTTTATTTATGCAAGAGAAAAGGAAATATAAAAGGAGAAGGAAGTGGGGACTTATTTTAGTCTTCCCAAAACATTTCCTCGTCACACAAAAAAGGAATTGATAAAAGAAAGGATGTTTTTGAAGTCTTCATTCTGATTTTGTTCTCCTCCTCCACCTCCTCCTTATTTTACTTCCTCCTCCTTCTTTTACTTCCTTCTCCTCCTCCTCCTCCTCCTTCTTCTTCTTCTTCTTCTAAAAAAACTACTAAAGTTGAATATATGTAGGCCGGTCCATGTACAAAATTTCAAGTTTCTAAAGTCCCTGAGATATCTACTGCTTTCTATAATAGTTTCATATTGGGCACTTTTCCCCGAGTTATTAGAATCTACCTGATGGTTTCAGGTTACACAGTTTCTCTTACATTCGTGACGTCAGCTTCGTTGTCTGTTCTTTGATTTTTTCCTGTTTTGCCATCATTAAAAAAAAGAGGGGATGTTTTTTCCTGGTGCCCGCTGGCTATGAAGTTCGGTAAAAGTTCGAGGGGTTACTACCTAGGTAACTCCAATATTCTGGGACCTTGTTTTTTTTTTTTGTTTTTTTTTTTCATCTTTTTCTCCTGTATTTCTGGCTTTTAAACAAAGAAAGTCCTTACCACAGGTACATAGTAGGCATACGGGGTCGGATTGTTCAAATGTTCATCATCTAACGTCCCCCCTAATAGTATTTTTGGTACATTCTTTTTTACGACTTTCTGTTTAATGTATTCTCGAGATCTCATTCCGATGTTTGATTACCTTTATGTATTTCAGTGTGTGCAATTGGCCATACGTATACCTAATCCCGATCTCCATCAGCAATACTCTAAGTATTATGTACCTCTAGATATTAATGTATACAGGGTGGTCTTTGTGTAGAAGAAATAAAATAAGGGGAATATTGGTTCTAATACTCGTGCATTCAGGAAACCCAGCGTTTCTGAACCCTTTTGTATTCCTTATGATCTTTATTCCTTCATCCCATCAAATAAGTGTGTATTTCTAAAAAAAAAAAAAAAAATAAAAATGATTGCCTAGTATTTTGTAGATAATACCGTCTTATCTACTCATCTTCATGTTATTACACAAATCACTGTGGGGTAAGAACTTTGTGTAATTGAGGGATTTGATGTAAAAACGACTTTTAACGTATAATTCTTATGGCCTATATGTAGGTCATTTTTTGAGGCAAACTCCTCGATTGTTGAAAAAAAGGATATTTCAGTCTTCATCATCAAATCTTTTTTTCCTCATTTCGTTGCTAAGGAAATATAGTCATTTAGACCACCCTGTAGGTTCTGTATCTTAAGTAAACCTTCCATCCCCTCCTTAGAATATGGGATGAGCGCCTTACACTATACAGAAGCGACTACCTGCAGTACATCTGCAATGTAATTAGCGCCCATTTTTAATTACAATTGAGAAAGTCATTTTTATTTCTTTCCTCGGAGGTTCGCTTTTTTTTCGTCGACTAAGGTAAACTTTATTTTTTACCTCCTTGTGAACGTTGGTGAAAAAATAAAGTAAAATTATGTATACAGGGTGACTTTGGAGGAAGTTATTTCCTATGAAATATGGTCACTTCTAGGTAGATTTGTTTTTGCTCCTGATGGAGACTCAAAAGTTCAGTACAGGTCTAAAATACTTCAATTTTTATAAACGCCTGTTATATTTTCTTATTTATGCAATGTGCAGTGAATTTCACCTTAAAACCAACATTTTGATCTCCACTTTCTGGACCAGAAGTTTTGTTTGTTTGTTTCTTACTAGCTCTTTTATCAGCCTAGTACTGAGAACACAATGTTCGACCTAATTCACCTTCCTAATAGGGTAAGTGTACCATTTATTCGCCCACCTAAAAAACGTACCATTTATTGGCCCACCTGCCCACATTTATTTTTCTAATTTTTGTTTTTATGACTACAATTTTTGAATAGCACTGGTTCGATAGCAGTCTTTAAGCCCTTTCTTTTGATGAAATTGGATCTTGAGAAAGTTCGTCCAGTTCAGACTTATGTGGCGTATGGTACAGGTGGGCCAATAAATGGTACGTTTTTTAGGTGGGCGAATAAATGGTACAGTTACCCTAGGTGCTGCTGTTGGCGGTATTTTGACCGTTTTTTGACGATTTTTGACCTTTTTTGGCGGTTTTCAGCTATACCGACTAAACGGTTAGAGATATTGTAAAAGTTTGGCTATAAGAACAAGAACACCCAAAATAAGCATTATTCAATAGGATGAGGAAAGTCGTGTGATGTTCACACCAGATTTTTAAATTATGTTTGCCAAATCTTTCGCGATTTAGAAACTTAGAAACAACAAGTTCAAAGTGGTTGAGTAGTCAAAACTTGCAACTCACATCCTTCGCTGAATGAATATTGCGTTCCATGGTGTTAATATATTTGCTCAGTGCATTTACAATTTTATTTTCACTCATGCACTTCCTTTTCCTTAGAATTTAATACGAGGAAAGCATGCAATGTGTAAGCACTGTTCAAAACTATAGGAAAACCTTGTTAACTGCGGGCGCGGGCCCCTGCTACGTACCTACCGTAATAGACATGAAAAAATCTTCACACCGTATTCAGCGTAAGTTGTGACGTCATTAAAAACCATAACGCAAAAGAAGAAAACCCTGTAAAAACATTGCAAGACGTAAAAATGGTTCCATAAATTTTTATTTAGGATAGCAGTGGACATTTTTCATGGTTGTGGTAGAATGGCTGCTGTCATAACTAGAAAGCTAGAGACATGTTTAGACAGCCCAAGTCTAACTTGTCAGATCTAATCATGAGCTCACCTCCAGTACCTACCCAAACACTAGTATTACCCTTTGTATCCTTCTGCTTATTCATTATTTAATTCCAAAAATAATGCACTACATGAAGTTTATCTGAAGGTTATATCGGACTTATTGCTTCCTTCTCGTTTCGCTATAATGTAAAATATATCAATATGCTCAATACACCCCCACTAGCCACTTACAATCATTAAAGTATTTTTTATTTTATTTTTCTTCATGTCCCCCTTCCCTCCTTCTATACAAAGTCTCCTCTATTATTTTATCAATATTTGTCTGTTGTATTTCAGGCAAGAGTAAAACAGCGTGGATCGGATCTCTATTCATGTCTATACCTCTGCTCTCAGGACCCATAGCCAGTTTCCTAACAGATCGCTATGGCTGCCGAAAAGTAACCATTCTGGGAGGTAAATATAACACATCCCGGCCCGATTGAGCCTTTTTACTTTTTAAAATTTTGCACAGCAAAATATTTACTTATCTTCAATGAATTAAATTCTAACATATTCAAGATAATTAGAAACTTTGGAATATAGACTAATCGACAATGCTCATGTATCCTTGTTGTTCTGAACCCAGGTATCCTAGCTGCCATAGGGTTTATTCTATCCTCATTCACCAGCTCTATCAATATACTCCTGGTTATACAATGCTCATGTATCCTTGTTGTTCTGAACCCAGGTATCTTAGCTGCCATAGGGTTTATTCTATCCTCATTCACCAGCTCTATCAATGTACTCCTGGTTACATTTGGTATTATCGCTGGATTTGGATTATCTCTGTGCTATGTGGCGGCTGTGGTGATCGTGGCGTACTATTTCGATGATCACAGATCATTTGCAACGGGATTATCAGTATGCGGCTCAGGTATTGGCACGTTCCTGTTTGCTCCTCTCACACATTATCTACTCAAGGAATATGGATGGCGAGGTAAGAATATTATATTATGGCTCTCTATCAGAACTAATGGTCTATTATTCCCTGTTCAAATTAAAATACATGAAATGAACATGGAGTTATCAACCCGGGGGTAGATATTGTTTTTATGAGATGTTTCCAGCCCAGAGGGTTAATGTCTTTTTATCTAATTAGATCTAATGTTAATGTGTACATTATGTCCTTTTGAAGCATTGACTGTCAAAGTAGGACATGACTCTACACTTGTTACAGTTTAACTCTTCACCTCGGGTAATATTCAAACCCTTACCTTACGGTGATAATCAGTTCTATCCAGATATATGTATTATATGTAGCTATGTGTGAGTGAACTGTATTAATTAACCAATACCCACATACATTGTATTCATGTCATATTATTACTTTACTCTCAACCTTGTTTGTCGGTTCCTTACTGGTTCTATCCAATTATTATTTTATCAGCAATGTTATTGTATTAATCAATATTTAATGCCTTCTTAATTGAGAACTATAGACTAGTGTTGTAAGAAAAAAGAGATCTAAGCGACCGAGTGGTGATTAGAAATTAGAAAATGTTTTATGGCCTTCTTTTATTTCCTCTCAATAACACGACTACTACATTATAGTATGCCCTCCCCATAGTATATTCATCAGATACCTAAGTGAACAGAAACATAATATTTCCCAATCAGGTGCTGGGTCAATATGAACAGAAAATAACGAGGTAACGTCTTTTCTTTGAATAAGATTATTCCTCTGTATTTCACCCTCAGGTACTACGCTTATTCTGGCCGGTCTGTTTCTGAACCTGTGTGTATGTGGCGCCCTCATGCGAGATCTCGCCTGGACTAAAGCTAGATCCAAAGCTCAGCGGAAACAATTCAAGAAGACACGACGTCGCCGCCAAAGATTATTTAGTGGTGACGAGGATGAGTTCAGTCAGCATAGCACGGTCCAGTCAGCACATCAGCATGCTGCCTATCCCAGTATTGACGAGTTGAAGAAACTGCTTCAGCAGCCAGGTGAGCTATGTAGCTCTATTGTTAATAGAATACTCTAGCTCAGTCAGCACATCAGCATGCTGCCTATCCCAGTATTGACGAGTTGAAGAAACTGCTTCAGCAGCCAGGTGAGCTATGTAGCTCTATTGTTAGTAGAATACTCTAGCTCAGTCAGCACATCAGCATGCTGCCTATCCCAGTATTGACGAGTTGAAGAAACTGCTTCAGCAGCCAGGAGAGCTATGTAGCTCTATTGTTAATAGAATACTCTAGCTCAGTCAGAACATCAGCATGCTGCCTATCCCAGTATTGACGAGTTGAAGAAACTGCTTCAGCAGCCAGGAGAGCTATGTAGCTCTATTGTTAATAGAATACTCTAGCTCAGTCAGAACATCAGCATGCTGCCTATCCCAGTATTGACGAGTTGAAGAAACTGCTTCAGCAGCCAGGAGAGCTATGTAGCTCTATTGTTAATAGAATACTCTAGCTCAGTCAGCACATCAGCATGCTGCCTATCCCAGTATTGACGAGTTGAAGAAACTGCTTCAGCAGCCAGGTGAGATAAGTAGCTCTATTGTTAGTAGAATACTCTAGCTCAGTCAGCACATCAGCATGCTGCCTATCCCAGTATTGACGAGTTGAAGAAACTGCTTCAGCAGCCAGGAGAGCTATGTAGCTCTATTGTTAATAGAATACTCTAGCTCAGTCAGCACATCAGCATGCTGCCTATCCCAGTATTGACGAGTTGAAGAAACTGCTTCAGCAGCCAGGAGAGCTATGTAGCTCTATTGTTAATAGAATACTCTAGCTCAGTCAGCACATCAGCATGCTGCCTATCCCAGTATTGACGAGTTGAAGAAACTGCTTCAGCAGCCAGGAGAGCTATGTAGCTCTATTGTTAATAGAATACTCTAGCTCAGTCAGCACATCAGCATGCTGCCTATCCCAGTATTGACGAGTTGAAGAAACTGCTTCAGCAGCCAGGTGAGATAAGTAGCTCTATTGTTAGTAGAATACTCTAGCTCAGTCAGCACATCAGCATGCTGCCTATCCCAGTATTGACGAGTTGAAGAAACTGCTTCAGCAGCCAGGAGAGCTATGTAGCTCTATTGTTAATAGAATACTCTAGCTCAGTCAGCACATCAGCATGCTGCCTATCCCAGTATTGACGAGTTGAAGAAACTGCTTCAGCAGCCAGGAGAGCTATGTAGCTCTATTGTTAATAGAATACTCTAGCTCAGTCAGCACATCAGCATGCTGCCTATCCCAGTATTGACGAGTTGAAGAAACTGCTTCAGCAGCCAGGTGAGATAAGTAGCTCTATTGTTAGTAGAATACTCTAGCTCAGTCAGCACATCAGCATTGTATGTTTGGTTATAAGTTCTATAGGTTGTATTGATGTATTATTGTGTACTTGTTGCAGGTTATATGGTGACTAGGGATGAGAGTTCAATACCCAGAGAGCTAGGAGCTACCTCCCCATTATCTGGTAATAGCAGAGATCCCGGGGCTCGGCTGTGTAGTTCCTTAGTTAATCTACCCACCTTTGTACGGAGTGGAGAGAAAGTTCCTCTCGAGGTAAAGAACTGCCTTCATGCTAGGGATCTTGTAACGGAAATGTTTTCTACTATGAAGCAACCTCCGTGCCCGAGTGGGTATCACACTAGGCTTGCACGCAGGAGGTCCGGGTTCGATTCCCAGCGGGGCCGAGGTTTTTTTCGGCTCTGTGCTTGGAGTTCGGGGTGCACTCAGCCTCGTGAGGACAATTGAGTAACTACTTTAATCGAGTAGCGACCAGTGGCGGCATTACAAGTCGAAGAGACGAGCGATAATAAATATGATGATTGAATAAATGAAAGACTTGTAATACTGTGATACCCAAAAAGTTGTGAAAAAGCTCTCTGCTTTACCACAAAGATTTATGATTTGATTTTTTTTTTCCTACTATGTCAAGTAGCATTATAATAAGAAAATTATTAGTCAAGCCAAGACAGAGTATTCAAATTAATTTTCCTATTGTAACGGAAAGTTTCATAATAATATCTTCACAATGGTGAATGTGCTAGACTCTAATGTACCTATTCAACATGTTAAATCAGTATACAAACAGTTTTGCCGAGCTTTTTACATGAAATTGTTTGATTTCTGTTACTAACTATAAAATGATTGTATGTCACAGGTCCTGGAAGCTCTAACCCACCAACAGCATGTGTATTCAGTATTGGTTAATAATTATCCAAGTCTATGATTGTATGTCACAGGTCCTGGAAGCTCTAACTCACCAACAGCATGTGTATTCAGTATTGGTTAATAATTATCCAAGTCTATGATTGTATGTCACAGGTCCTGGAAGCTCTAACCCACCAACAGCATGTGTATTCAGTATTGGTTAATAATTATCCAAGTCTATGATTGTATGTCACAGGTCCTGGAAGCTCTAACTCACCAACAGCATGTGTATTCAGTATTGGTTAATAATTATCCAAGTCTACTTATATCATCGCGCTCTTTCAGTCAGAGTGGTCGATTGAATGAACAGGTAAACTTAATTCTTATTTATAACTTATAACACATAACATTAACTTTTTTAAGGTATTGAGAGGAAAATCCAATTCACATACAAAATCGGTAATCATCATAATGACTTTGTTTGAACGTTTCTTTCCCTTGATGTAGAATCCGGGCTAGAACACTTTGCTTGGTCTGGAATCTATTGTTGAAAGAAATGACACATTGGCCGATGAAAGTGGTAGATAGGTACTTTGGTCTTCCATTTTCATTCCACCAGTCGGCTAAAGCCGCTACAGTAATATTCATGTCTTGTATGAAAGGTCCAATAACAATTAACCTCTGTTTGTGTTTGTTTTGTTTGCAGGCATCAAGTGGATCCTCGTTCTGTAATTGTCTAGTCCCCTCCCCTATCTGCTCTCCTAGAAGCCAAAGCCACCCCACCTCCCCCCTCGCCACCCAATCCTACCCCCCCTCCCTACCCATCACTGCTCCTACCAAAGAGAATCAAATCAACTCCAAAGAGATCGAAGATCATTCTAAAGACAATGAAGATAACGACAGAAATCCAGATGTTGATGAAGCGTGTGATACACTACTACCTCCTGAAGACAAAAACTCAAACGAAACTAGCGGCGGATTCTCCAACTACAACATGTTGGATGCTAAGCTCTCACCCACCTCTGCTAATGGAGAAATAGGAGGAGACCAGACAGCACGACAGTGGCTGCTGAACAAGAGATTAAATCATAACCATCATCATCATCATCATCATCATAACCAGAATCAGGATCAGCAGCCTAGACGATTACCCACCGCGTATCTGAAGGATTTGAGAGTACATAGGTAAGGATTAAGGAATCATGAGGGATTACTTATTTTTTGTTTGAGAAATAGTTTCACGGCACGGACTAATATAATTATATTCCATTGCTTTATTCAGAGATCTTTTTTGGCCGGGTCTCCGGTCACATGTTGATGCAACAAACAGTACTCTAAACTGATGTTATAACAAAGCTAAATCAGTTGAGATAGGAAAGGTAGACATGTACCCCATTATTTCATGTATGTTATATTTCTCCCACAGACACTCGCTGACATATAGAGGTGCCATGTTGAATATTAACCGCTATAGACTACGCGCCTCCTCATGTCCTGACATCTATCGGAATTCCATGACAACTATCGCCAAGGAGAAGGCAGATGTAAGTTTACTTATAATATCCACACTGATGAGTTTCACACAATTCTATTCAGGCAAAACAAGTAGGTACCTACTTATCTCTTGTCACTTGGTATAGAAATTCACTTATAAATGTATTGTATATTGTACATACATAGGAAGGTTAGGAAACAACTGAACAGTAGGTAGTAGGCCGCAGTTATTTCATTGCTGCGAAATAAAAACGGCCCGCGCGACGGTGAAAAATAGAAGAAAAAAGAAACATGTAGGTAGTTTTATGTTGTGCTAAGTATTGGATAACTAATGTTTTCCATGTTGCATATATGTATGTTCAGGAATGTAGACGATCTTGTTCCCAATGTTGTCAGCGCTTGCTTATGCAACTGAATGACTATTATGTAAGTCTTGTATGATAATGCCTTGCAGTTTGAACCCCCCTCTCATTATATTATAAGAGCCTTAGGCTAAATATCCCTGATGAAGCTTAGCACGCGTTTGAGTGTGATCCTCTATTTAGTTTTCCTATAAACACTCCCCGCCCCGTTTGGAAATAAGTAATAACACATGTCTCATATTAATAACATGTCTGTTGCTCAATCCCCAAGCAATATTCATTATTTAAAAATAGATGGTTTCACACATTTGGAATAACCCCTGTTTTATGTTTTTCTGATAGCAGTGTCATCAGTTCAAGATGAAATTGAATGGTAAGGAAGTGGGTGTATTTGTTAGGTTCAGTTTCTGTGGCATAATTAGGAAGAAGAGCTTCTTTCAAATCTCAAAAAAACAACGCTCGTATCTAACGAATGCGTTAGATACGAGCGTTGTTTTTTTTTTGAGTTTCTAGCATGTATATTTATTTTCTTTGTTCCAGTGGTATGCAGGATTATGTGAACTTTGGTATCTACTATCAGATATCACAAAATTTACTAAAAGAGAAGATTCCCTGTTTTGATAAAACCCTCCCTCAAACACAACCAGAGGCTTGAGAAAAAGATTTTTTTTTGAGTTTCTAGCATGTATATTTATTTTCTTTGTTCCAGTGGTATGCAGGATTATGTGAACTTTGGTATCTACTATCAGATATGTTGGATTTCTCTCACTTCAAAAATGTCAAGTAAGTGAAACAAAATACATTGATGGACCCCAGTGCGCCAGGCCAAGTTCCGGCCTGAGCACGCCAGTGTGTATATTACATGAAACGTTTCGAACCATTTTTACCCCTATCATAACTCCGGTAATTTTCCACATATTGTCATGAAATTTGGACCATATGTTAAGTTATACATGCTTATTATGCGTGCGAAATTCCGAAGTTCTAGCTTTAACTGAACGGGTAGAAAGAACGGCTTTAGAAATGTCGAAAAAGTTATGAGAGTAGACCCCCCAAAACCATACCAAAAACCCCTCATATTGTAACTTTTATGAACATGGGAACTACGGTTAGTGGTGTTTTACCGTATTTTTCACCTTCTCACATTAATAAATTGCTACCTATTATTAACATGAAAATAAAAAGAACATTGCCAAGTTGAAATTGAGAGAAGGTTGAAGGAATTGAGATCCAGCATTTTCAGCAGACACGAAAAACTGTGAATGCAGACTTGTCATGGGATTCATTTGTTTTTTAAAAAGAATACTGTGTGTGGGAGTCTCCAAATTTTGTACGTCTGAAGTCTGAACTAGATCCAGCGTGCTAGTGATTTTATTCCAAATTTTTAGTAAGTAGGTAAAGTAGATATTATTTTATTAGATAGGTAGATACGTTTACCAAGAAGTACTGTTTAACTTCATTTTGTTTCAAAGATTAAAGTAGTAATAAAAAAAATAAAAAGTCTCCTTGTGAAATATTATTAATTTATTATTTAATATTATACCCTTGTGGCTCGCAGCGGGCCGCACAATTTGACCAGGCGGGCCGCCAGTTTGACATGCCTGGTCTAAACTGAGAAACACGAAACGTGTTTGTCATATGAATGACTTGAAACATGTCGTATAAATCGTATAATGGTGGATAGAGTAGAGAATGTAGAGATGTAGGTATTATATTGTTTTGTTGTGTGTCCCAGTACAAACAAGACGAATCTACCTAGGAATCTTGCTGATGACGCCTCCGCTAGCATAGATATGATTCAATTATGAAAAATCCACTAATTCAATTATGAGAATGAGATCTACCAGTTGAGAGCAAATCCAAAAATCTACCAAAGAAGTAACTGAAGAACCAAAACCAACAACTAATGAAGGTCCACAAAACATTTACTTAAGACTATCTTGTTTTTTTTTTTTTTTTTTTTTTTTTTTTCTGTACCAAATAAATAAGACCTTTTTTAGACTGCGGGGGTAAAGTTTTTTTTTTTTTTTTTTTTTTTTTTTTATTCTGTACCAAATACATAAGACCTTGTTTAGACTGCGGGAGTAAAGGGACTTTTCAGTCTCATTTCGGCAGTATAAGCAGGGTATATTCTATTATATTTCACAGGAACATCAATGCTTCCATTTCTTCCATGAAAAGCCCCTCATCTGGGTGAGACTGGTGGAAGTTAGCAGGTTGCAAACCATGGTGCCTCAACTAATTTTGAATTTAAATCTGTAATGTTTTAATCTTGTGTAATGTATTGTATAAATTTAAATTCAAAGACTACCACTATAGTTGGTGTTATAGTTGTTGTTGTTGTTGTTGTAGTTGGTGTTGTTGTTAATGGAGGGGAAGAGGAGGAGGAAGAGGAGGAGGAGGAGGAGGAAATAAGGCGATCAGATGAGAGAAAATTGTGTGTCCACCGTTGTTGTTGGTGTCGTTGTTGTAGTGGTTGTTGTTGTAGTGGTTGTTGTTGTTGTTGTTGGTGTGTTGTTGTTTTGTTTTGTTGTTCGTGTTGTTTTTGGAGGAAAATTCGGCGCGGCGATAGAAAGAAACAGGTGGATAGGGATTCATAGTAACGTAGGGCCATTTTTGATATTTGTTGAACATTGGCGGGCCGCAGGTATTCACCCCCCCCCAGTAAAAAAATTGTTGTAAAAAAAATCATTGGTGTGTTGTTGTTATTTCTTTTGTTGTTCGTGTTGTTTTTGGAGGAAAATTCGGTACGGCGATAGAAAGAAACAGGTGGACAGGGATTCATAGTAACGTAGGAAATTGACGGATTCTCCTATTGTATCGTTAATATCTCCGTAAATAATGATTTCTCAGAAAATTCAAGATAATGGAATTAAAGAGGACAAAAAGGGGTACTTTTCTATCAGGAGAAATTCAATGGATTTCAATGGAAACTTGAAGAAAAATTGAATTGAAAAAATCGTAGTTTTTAAAGAGATACAAAAAAATCTTTTTCTCAAGTCTCTGGTTGTGTTTGAAGGAAGGTTTTACCAAAAAACTTCATTTTGTTTCAAAGATTAAAGTAATAAAAAATAAATAAAAAGTCTCCTTCTGAAATATTATTAATTTATTATTTAATATTATACCCTTGTGGCTCGCAGCGGGCCGCCCAATTTGACCAGGCGGGCCGCCAGTTTGACATGCCTGGTGTAAGAGATGAACTTACAATCCCCTGATTATACAACCAGGTTGACATATATCATACGCGGTCAAACTTTCTTGACTTGGCGGGGCGGAGCGCTACCGCGCTCCTTAATAGTCAATGTTATGCTATTGAACTTTTAAATGATTGGAGACTAGTGACGATATTACGAGTGAATACAAATTTAACAGAAAGAAAGAGGAACAACTTTCCTATAGCAAGTAGTAGATTACTAGTTACAACACTTGCTATAGCGTTTGGTATGCATTGTTTTGTTTATAATAGTGTGCTTATTTATTTCAGATCGCGCTAGGCTGGGCAGGTGATAGAGAATGGGTGAATGCTAATCTTGTCTATGCTGTGTCCATGGCACTCTGCGGTGCTGCACTCGTTCTGGTAAGTACAAGGTACTGGGTTCGATAGAGTTATTTTCAAGAAGAATCTACCTTGGGATAATAAGATCATTGTGATCCATCATGCTAAGAAACATTTCAATTTATTTCTCTGTTCAAATGTCAGATTGACTTGATAATTAGAACTGGAGATGGAAAGTCTTCAAAATTTCCAAACCAATATTTTTGAGGTCTGAATTTTTAACTTTACTCTAGGAATGAAACTATTGAAGTATTTATAATTAACTCATTGAATCCCTCCATCTGTTCCAGGTCCCTCTGATCAAATCTTATCAGAACATGTGCGGTATATCGGGGTTCTTCGGCTTGTTTGTCGCGGCAAACTATTCTCTCACTTCCATCATACTGGTTGAGATTACTACTATAGAACGATTCACTAATGCCTACGGACTTCTCCTGCTAGTACAGGGTATTGCCAATCTTGTGGGACCTCCTCTAGCTGGTAAGAAATAATCATTATAATAATAGACTCTGGAGTGAAGGGCTTTCTCTGCCACCTAATAAAATCTGTATTACGTATCAAATAAAAGATGAAGCTAGTTATGCTTCACATTTGTTATATTATTGACTTAAATTTTCGATCCTGATAGCCTCAGGGTATATTTATTTATCTCCGTTCAGTTCAGATAGGATTTCATTTATTTGAAATAAAACACACAACTCGTAGCCAGTAGTATTCCCATGTTGCCACATTTCCTCATGAGGAATGGGGAGGGGGCCCCTCCTGGTGTTTGTTCCACGTTGAAATAATCGCCACTCGTGCTCAGTTCCATCATGGCGGACCGGAAGTCAAATATAAACCGGTTTACATGATAGAACATGGTGTCCAGGTTAAGGAATACAAGCACGCTGATTGGTTGAGAGGGGCGAGGTTTGAGTGAGGTATACAGGAGAGAGTCAAAGCTATCATCACAGAACACAACACCTGACAGAAACAAATGAAATATCAACTTGAATTTAACACATGGCCTTCGTTTGACTCAATAACTTTCTGTCATTGCTGAGATTCGAATAGCAGTCTCCTAGGTTATGAAGCCAATGCCTTAGCAATAGCACCTGCTGTGCTGGATAAGCCAACATTTCGTGAATAAAACTAAAAATAAACTTATTTTAGCTTGGCAACTTGGCATCTTGAATTGCAAGGAGAGAGGTTGAAAGAAGCTCTATTAAAAAGACATCCCACTCCCAGTAGACCATTTGATTGAATAGAATTGGATTGTTTCCATTGTGTTACCTGAAGTATAGTGGAAACCAGGTTGATTATGCACAGAGAATAACAGCTGAGAACTATTCATTCCTAGTACGGTACGATTGTGTTTCTGTAGGAGATTGTGGAGTCTTATTTTAACCAGATCATAGGTTCTGTTCATGGCTTGATCATAATCTTCTTCATAATAATAAGTATAATCATCCTGGGGTGAGAGCTTGCGTACACTGAAAAGGATAGGATATGTTTGGACTTTTCTGTTCTTAGAATCCTAAAGTAAAGTTCGTTTCAGCATGCGTTGAGTTGTTTGTTTAAGTTATGAAGTGAGTATTGTATTTACCTGGGTACACTGGTATCATTCTTGTCCTTATAAACATACAGGTAACATTCACTATCCTCTACATAGATACGACTGGGATCAAACGTAGACCTTGTCACATCCTCCCCTGATGTTTGCACCTTGAGAACAATAATATCTGTCTGTTCAGGCCATGGCCGTCCCTGGGCATTGTAATAACGAACTTTGACCGGCCAAATAGAGAATGCATCCTTGAGTGGGCGGACTCGGATTTTACCAGGATGAGATGCGAACCAAGGTCTCCAGTCAGGAGGGATGCAAGAGCCGCCCGTCATCACGTAGTTATCCACCAGGAGAACACCTGATAAGCAGTAGTAATATACATTGTATAAGAGTTTAGAAAAGTTTCCTTTTTAATTGAAGTTGAGTATTTATTACACTGATGTAGGTAATTATTATTACCTGCCCATTGTTATCCGTTATCAGCATTGTATGATGAAGATATACCTGTACAGAGTTGGGTAGTATTCTCAATGTTCATTTCTATGGACACTACAGAGCCAGGACATTTGGTTATACACACATGGGACTCCTCTATGTTCTTATGATTAATAATATGGTGAACAGTTTCATTATTCAATACAGTTCCAGCACTGGTGTTGTTGTTATCTTTATTCGTTTGCCGATAGTAGATGAAAGGTTTGGTTATATCGGATTTACTTCTTACGAGCTGAGTTAAATCATTCAGATCAACACTTTGCTTATCTGATTCTGCTCCTGGAAAAAAGAATTCTATTACAATCCTAGATTCAAAACATCGACCCTCTGAATTACAATTTTAATTATTAATTTATTTCGTGTTCTTTTTGCTGTAAATATTGAATAACTAGCTGAATTCCGGAGGCCAAACTTGTAGAAAAGGCATGGCCGAACTTGTAGGAAATAATAAAAAATACGGTCGCGCTGCGCATTCCCTATTAGCTGCATAGTTAACAAGAAGGTAATAAATATCTTATGAAATAATAAAATATTACAAATATATAGTAAATATTACGCATTCATTGGCGTTACTCTTCCAGACTAAAGGAATGTGTAATTCCTTTGCTTTTGTGGATAGCAGTCTGTATGACATTGACTGGTTGACATTGGCAAGCTTCATAAAATTTCCTGTTGATTTGTAAATACCTTATCCATTTGAATATGGCAGCAAGGAGTCATCGACCCAAAATGAAAGAACCAATCAGAATGCGAGAAATAAAATTCCCTGGACCTATACACAATTTCCTATGATAATGATTTAATTACACAATATAACAATAGTGATTTTCCTAATCAATTTCATCCATCTATCTCTCTATCTACTCCTATTACTATGTTCATGTACCTGTACTTATTTTGTATGTTTGAAGACACGGTACCTATATTTTAAACCTACTTATTTTTACCTTATCTTATTCGTTGTTTTCTCTATCAGATCTTAACCATTCTTTTAATTCTAACTTAAATTTCCTTATGTTAGAGTTATTTTTGATAGAATCGGGTAGCCTGTTGTACATTCTTATCCCTTCAAAATTTATTGATTTCTGGCCCTTACTTGTTTTAAATTTATCTATTCTTGGGTTTTTGGTTCTAAGTTGGTAGGAATGGTTTATGTATTGGATCAGCTCCGTTTTATTCTGATAGACATATGTACATAGGTTTTTATAGAGCAGTTTTTTTAGAGCAAGTACTTTCAGTTCTTTAAAGAGGTCTTTGGTTGGGTATCTTCTACCTTTCTTATAAATTATTTTAAGCAAACATTTTTGTACATTACTATCAGAGCTTGATTATAACTACCCCAGCCGGAGTCTGCTACTTACATACCTTGCATTGACTGTCTGTTTGTTTTATTTGATTGTTTGTATTCCACTGTTCCTAATGTAATCAGCATGGATTCAGGTATCACACTTGTTGTGCTGTTGAAAGTCTTGTTCCGTATTCCAGTAGCATTGTCCGGTGTTAGAAGAGACAAGTTACCAGAGCTTATTATACGCTCGGAAATAGTTGTGTTCTCAATGTGTTGAGAGTTATTTGCTGATGTAAAATCTTCAACCTCCATACTTTGTCTTTGAACATCGGAAAAATTGGTAAAATGGTCGGAAATTTCAATGTCTGTCTTGAAGTGGTCCGAGATATTAGTTCCTTGTGTTATGCCGGATGATGTGCTCATAGCTTGAGAGGCTTTCACTCGAGTAGGAATGGGTAAGCTGGTGACATTTATCTTGCGAGTATTCGGCATTGTTGAACCTGGGTAATCTTTAACTGAAAACGAAAAGTAAACCGAGTAAAATAGTGTATTAATTGTTGATATTCTAAATAAAACCACAAACATTAACCTTGCTTTACAAGATCACTATACAAATAGTGATCTGGTAAAGGAAAATCAGTATTTATTCAGAACGTATTCTTCTCCTCCTGAGGATTGGGACAAATGAGTCATTGTAACATTTTGAAATTAATTATCTATGTAGTAGTTTATTAAATTCAGGCAATTTTCCTTGGTTGAAAAAGAAGAAAAAAATCCAATAATAACAAACAAGTATTGTTTCACTCCAGAAGACCATCAGGTTTTCTCTTAGGAGTGACATAAATGGTTCCCCCCGAACTTGAAGGCGCAAAATTATTTAAAAACTAATAACAAGTAACTTACTTACTTCCTTATGTTGATTACCTTTGTTGACATGTGAGGTGGACGGAGCTTGGATGAAGAAGGGTAGAGATGAGAAGACAAGGGGTGTATTGGGTCCATCCAGAGTTATATTATGCACAGTGTAGGACCATACATCAACACCCTGTATAACCAAACACACAACCAATGTAACTAAACCCATCCTGTATACTAATCTACATTCCAACTGATGTTAAACGTACACACACATTAAAGTCTTAACATTATAGTCTAGTCCGAAATATTTAAAAAACCACGCATAGACTAATTTACAACCAAATAAAAATAAAAATCTAGGTACTCCACTGCCGCGGTTGAAACTATTTGGTAGTTGATAGTGGATGAAATATGAAAATTGGAAACGAGTGGCTGAAATGAAAATCGGCGAGTGTTTACGTGTGAAAACTGTGAAATCTTTCCCTTGGTTTGGTCGTGTCGTGCTTCGTACCACCAAATTGAAATGTGAGCGAGTTATTGTTATTCTTATGAATCCTATGATGAAACTAGCAGGTTACCCGTGCTTCGCTACGTTTTAGGATATTTTAGTAAAAGAAAAAATCTCCGTCAGTAGGAATCCTCACCAGAAAGAATGCTACCGTTGCACTACGCGCTCCCTATTGACTTCGCACTTCTATAGAATATGGTCGCGCTACGCGCTCCCCATCGGCTTCTCAATTTGAGAGAATACGGTCGCGCTACGCGCTCCCCATTAGCTTCACACTTTGAAACAATACGGTCGCGCTACGCGCTCCTCATCGGCTTCTCACTTTGAAAGAAAACGGTCGCGCTACGCGCTCCCTATTGGCTTCGCACTTTGATAGAATATGGTCGCGCTGCACGCTCCCTGTTGGCTTCGCACTTCGAGAGAATAAGGTCGCGCTCCGCCCTCCCTATTGGCTTTACACCTTTTAAAAAAACGGTCGCGCTACGCGCTCCCCATTAGCTTCTCACTTTAAAACAATACGGTCGCGCTACGCGCTCCCTATTGGCTTTACACCTTTTAGAAAAAACGGTCGCGCTACGAGCTCCCTATTGACTTCGCACTTCTATAGAAATACGGTCGCGCTACGCGCTCCTCATTAGCTTTACGCTTTGAAACAATACGGTCGCGCTACGCGCTCCTTATTGGTTTCTCACTTTGAAAGAATATGGTCGCGCTACGCGCTCCTCATTAGCTTCTCACTTTGAAAGAATACGGCCGCGCTACACGCTCCCTATTGGCTTTGCACTTTGATTGAATATGGTCGCGCTGCGCTTCCATGTTGGCTTCGCAGTTCGAGAGAATAAGGTCGCACTACGCGTTCCCAACGGCTTCTCATTTTGAGAGAATACGGTCGCGCTATGCGCTCCTGATTAGCTTTACGCTTTGAAACAATTTGGTCGCGCTACGCGCTCCTTATTGTTTTGTTTTTGTTTTGTTTTATTTATTTGTAACAATAATTGATATAGGTATATATAACAAGAAGACGCGCTAAAAAATTGCCGGAGGGACGGACCCAGCTTGTTTACTTTCCTTATCCTATAGGAATAGGAAGGAGAGTAATGTAATCGGGTCAAATTTTCGATGGTGAGTTTTTAGTGCCAAAACACGTTTTGAGGTCCCTAGAGCCTAAATACAAAGTTTCAGCCATTGGTCCGTGTGTCTGTCCATCTGTCTGTCTGTAAACAAAATATCTCAAGAACGGTAAGAGCTAGAGACTTTAAATTTGGCATGCAGCTCTGCTGTCAAATGTGACAAGGATGCGACACGAAACTTTTGGTTAAGATCGGTGCAACGCTTGGCGGCATTTCGGTCGCTTTTTGGCGTTTTTCGGTGTAATTCAATAATATCTCGGAAACGGTATGAGCTAGGGACATGAAATTTGGTATGTAGTCCACAAATGTGACAAGGATGCAACACAATACTTTTGGTTAAGATAGGTGCTGCGGTTTGCGGTATTTTGAGAAGGTAATAAATATCTTATGAAATAATAAAATATTACAAATATATAGTAAATATTACGCATTCATTGGCGTTACTCTTCCATATGTTAAGCTACGCCGAACGGGCTCTAGTCTTGATTTTAAATCATTACATAAAAGTAAAATCCAAAAATCAAATCAAGAATGATAATAAACTGAATATTAAACAAATTAGGTAGGTACATAGGTACTGAATATAACAATAGTGATTTTCCTAATCAATTTCATCCATCTATCTCTCTATCTACTCCTATTACTATGTTCATGTACCTACCTGTACTTATTTTGTATGTTTGAAGACACGGTACCTATATTTTATACCTACTTATTTTTACCTTTTCTTATTCGTTATTCATTTCTCTATCAGATCTTAACCATTCTTTTAATTCTAACTTAAATTTCCTTATGTTAGAGTTATTTTTGATAGAATCGGGTAGCCTGTTGTACATTCTTATCCCTTCAAAATTTATTGATTTCTGGCCCTTACTTGTTTTAAATTTATCTATTCTTGGGTTTTTGGTTCTAAGTTGGTAGGAATGGTTTATGTATTGGATCAGCTCCGTTTTATTCTGAGGTTTTTATAGAGCAGTTTTTTTTTAGATCAAGTACTTTCAGTTCTTTAAAGAGGTCTTTGGTTGGGTATCTTCTACCTTTCTTATAAATTATTTTAAGCAAACATTTTTGTACATTTTCAAGTTTTTGTAATAATGTTTTTCCGGCTCTACCGTATGCACTAATGCCATACTCTAGTGCAGACTGCACTAATGCATGATATACTTCCATCAAAAGCGGGAGATTCAAAAAATTCCTGAGGGTCAGAAAGGGGTAAATGTACCTTCTCAGTCTTTTAGTTAAGAGCTCTATATGTTTGTCCCACTTTAAGAAACAGTCCAGCTCCACTCCTAGGTATTTTGCATTTTCTACCACCTGTAATGAATCACAATTGCAGGGATTTACACAGTTGTCATTTTCGTGTATAATAAGGTTTGTTCTCTCAGGCAGTTGACTTTTGTTCATACAAAATGGCAAAATCTTGGTTTTATTGGCGTTTATTGTTAGGTTATGTTGACGGAACCAACATCTTATCAGTCTCATATCTCGTTCTATCAGATTGAACACCTCATCCCAAGATTTACCTCTAACAAGAAGGGCAGTATCATCTGCGAAAGTAACTAACTGACCAGTGAGGGGGAGATTATATAGACCTAGTACGTATATGTTATATAGGGTAGGAGAAAGTACCGTCCCCTGGGGTACAGCGTAGGGTTTATTTATGATTGTCTCGCTCTCATATGTTGAAATTGTAGTGTTATTTATATTTTTTTCGTTTTTTTTTTTTTGTTCTATGGTTTTAGTGTACCCGTTTATTTTGACTTTTTGTGTTCTGTTACTTAGGTAACTTTTAAATAAGTTTAGTTCTTTTCCTCTAATTCCTATTTTTTCTAGAGTATCTATCAGGATCTTATGTGACACCCTGTCAAATGCGAGAGATAAATCAAGTAATGCGAGAGATAATTTTATTATTGGCTTCTCACTTTGAAAGAATACGGCCGCGCTACGCGCTCCCTACTGGCTTTGCACTTTGATTGAATATGGTCGCGCTGCGCTTCCATATTGGCTTCGTACTTCGAGAGAATACGGTCGCGCTACGCGCTCCTCATTGGCTTCTCACTTTGAAAGAATACGGTCGCGCTACGCGCTCCTCATTGGCTTCTCACTTTGAAAGAATACGGTCGCGCTACGCGCTCCTCATTAGCTTCTCACTTTGATAGAATATGGTCGCGCTGCGCGCTCCCTGTTAGCTTCGCAGTTCGAGAGAATAAAGTCGCGCTACGCGCTCCCCATCGGCTTCTCACTTTGAGAGAATACGGTCGCGCTACGCGCTCCTCATTGGCTTCTCACTTTGAAAGAATACGGTTGCGCTACGCGCTCCCTATTGGCTTCGCACTTTGATAGAATATGGTCGCGCTGCGCGCTCCCTGTTGGCTTCGCACTTCGAGAGAATAAGGTCGCGCTTAATAAGATACTCCAACTCCACAGCACAGAATGCCTTTTTAGTCCGTCCTTCCTTTATTATTACAATAGTAATAAAAAGGTATAAGGGACGGACTATTGTATTCGCTTCGGTGTCTGTCAGTCGGTCTGTCTGTCCCCATAGAAGGACTTATCCAAACCTGGTCGACCTATATATGAAATTAAAAGGTCTTTTTACCAGGAACACGAAAATGGTGGTGCGAATTTTGCCCAGAAAACCATAAAGCCAAAAGACCAAAAAAACTGTTTTTGGGGGATTTTTTTTCACATTTTCTCACACAAATGAGCTCTGATCTTGAACTTTGTCGCGACGACCTATGAACTCAAAGCGAGAAAGTTTTAGATAACACTTCAGTCGATCATTTAAGACCGGTTTTAGCGTTACCTACATATGTTAAGCTACGCCGAACGGGCTCTAGTCTTGATTTTAAATCATTACATAAAAGTAAAATCCAAAAATCAAATCAAGAATGATAATAAACTGAATATTAAACAAATTAGGTAGGTACATAGGTACTGATTTTCTCTAATCACGATCGAATAAACTATAACGCGCTAAAAAATTGCCGGAGGGACGGACCCAGCTTGTTTACTTTCCTTATCCTATAGGAATAGGAAGGAGAGTAATGTAATCGGGTCAAATTTTCGATGGTGAGTTTTTAGTGCCAAAACACGTTTTGAGGTCCCTAGAGCCTAAATACAAAGTTTCAGCCATTGGTCCGTGTGTCTGTCCATCTGTCTGTCTGTAAACAAAATATCTCAAGAACGGTAAGAGCTAGAGACTTTAAATTTGGCATGCAGCTCTGCTGTCAAATGTGACAAGGATGCGACACGAAACTTTTGGTTAAGATCGGTGCAACGCTTGGCGGCATTTCGGTCGCTTTTTGGCGTTTTTCGGTGTAATTCAATAATATCTCGGAAACGGTATGAGCTAGGGACATGAAATTTGGTATGTAGTCCACAAATGTGACAAGGATGCAACACAATACTTTTGGTTAAGATAGGTGCTGCGGTTTGCGGTATTTTGACAGCTTTCTGGTGGCTTTCGACCGCTTTTTGGCGGTTTTCAGCTCTACTGACTAAACGGTTAGAGATATTGTAAAAGTTACCATAGATGAACACCCAAATAAGCATCATTCAATAGGATAAGGAAAATTGTGTGATGTTCACACCAGATTTTTTAGAAGAAGCGTTTGCAATTTTATATCGCTTCAAACTTAGTGCAATTCTCGGCACACTTGATATAAACCTGATTCATTTCTCTCTCCCCCAGGTTGGCTGTACGATCTGACCAACAGTTATGACTTGGCGTTCTATCTGTCCGGTATATTCATTGGAGTGTCTGGTATTCTGCTGGTATTACCATCCAGCTCTTGTGATAAGGACAAGGACCAGTCCCCTGCACCTCCTCGTAACAAAACAGCCATCTCTCCTTCCCAGTCTACCAATGCTACTCAATCCACATTACAATCCTCACTCAGTGCTTGACACTAAACACCATACGACAAGTGATTTCTCCTTTCTAATTTCTTCTTCACTGCTTTCTGTTATTTTACTTTTCCCCTAGAGTACAAAAATATAAATTCAGTTGAATCCTCTCATAGGTTTATAGTATCAGTTATCGATGTTATCATACCTTCATTTTAATTTTTTATATTTTAACAATTTACTTTGTTACATCTCAGAACCAAACAGTATTCATTAACTATATGTATATTGTGAATCAACACACATCTTGCTCGAGTTGATTAGTAAGGACGTTGCATTATAGCAAAGGTTGTATTCTATGTAGCAGTATGATAATCAGTATTAGTGATAGTCACCTTACTGTTCTGCATGCAGGAGGTCTGGGTTCAATTCCCGGTCAGGTCAAAGACTATTATTCTTCATGCTTGATGTTCGCTTGGCACTCTGTCTCGTGAGGACAAGATGGCGGTATTACAAGTAACAAAACAAGTATTAGTATTTAAGTAAAACAAGTATTAGTCAATAAAAGAAGTATTAGTAATACTTGTAATGTTGTGATGATCACTAAGGTTGTAACATACCTTTGACATTACATAAACTATACATATGTAATCCTAAATGAGCTTGGCGATAATTTTCTTCTTGAATTTTATTTGACGTAGGTTTATATAGGAGCTCTGAAACTTGAAAAGCTATGACCTATTTACAATAGCCCTAGTTATGATAAGAGGTGCTCAAAGATAATATTGTACATAGGTACCGGTAGTACTACCTTATGTACTTCATTTGAAACGAAATTTTCTCGCGCTTGAATTTTTTACTTCTGGCTCTTCTAGCTCATTTAGGATTATTAACATTCATTTGTATTTCAATTTACTTTCATATTCATTGTTGAAACTATTAGGTATAATTAGTGTGGATAAGGTCTACTATGTATTTTCTCATTGATTCATCCTATTTTATTTATTCTACATATTATATTATGACGCGTATTAGAATATTCACTTCATTCATACCTAGTCGATTCATTTTTGTTTCTACTCTTGAATTTGTTACTTTACAAGACTTTGATTATTCTCACTTTCCTAGCTTTACATTTAAAGAGAGGAAAATGCATTTGTTCTCTTTAGTTCCAGGACGAAAGTGTTTCATCGTGTAATAAAAGCCATCATCATTGTCACTGGGCAAACTATTCTCTCGCTTTTCGTTGCTTATTATTATCAGTTACAATTAATAATGATCTCATGTTTGTCCAAATTTCATTCAAATTGTACTTTTTTGCTCTCAAAAAGAATATCTGCATATAATTTTGATCAGGGGGGTATTTATTACACAAATGACTTCTCATACCAGTTGTGTTTTGACAAGAAAGGTAATTCTCTTAGTATGGGGAAGTTTGCATCCATTAATTTCTGTGTCCTAATACTCCTAATAAAAAATTCAAAATACATAATACCGACCTACTATAAATTAAAAACATAAAGGGGCTCAGGAATGGCAGAATGTTGCATCATACATATTCTTTCATATATTTACCCTTGCAATATTGTAATGTATACTTGATTCAAATAAATTAGTATGCCTGTTTGTTTTGTTTTTTTTTTGTTTTTTTTTTTTTTTTTTTTGAAATTAAAAGGTCTTTTTACCAGGAACACGAAAATGGTGGTGCGAATTTTGCCCAGAAAACCATAAAGCCAAAAGACCAAAAAAACTGTTTTTGGGGGATTTTTTTTCACATTTTCTCACACAAATGAGCTCTGATCTTGAACTTTGTCGCGACGACCTATGAACTCAAAGCGAGAAAGTTTTAGATAACACTTCAGTCGATCATTTAAGACCGGTTTTAGCGTTACCTACATATGTTAAGCTACGCCGAACGGGCTCTAGTCTTGATTTTAAATCATTACATAAAAGTAAAATCCAAAAATCAAATCAAGAATGATAATAAACTGAATATTAAACAAATTAGGTAGGTACATAGGTACTGATTTTCTCTAATCACGATCGAATAAACTATAACGCGCTAAAAAATTGCCGGAGGGACGGACCCAGCTTGTTTACTTTCCTTATCCTATAGGAATAGGAAGGAGAGTAATGTAATCGGGTCAAATTTTCGATGGTGAGTTTTTAGTGCCAAAACACGTTTTGAGGTCCCTAGAGCCTAAATACAAAGTTTCAGCCATTGGTCCGTGTGTCTGTCCATCTGTCTGTCTGTAAACAAAATATCTCAAGAACGGTAAGAGCTAGAGACTTTAAATTTGGCATGCAGCTCTGCTGTCAAATGTGACAAGGATGCGACACGAAACTTTTGGTTAAGATCGGTGCAACGCTTGGCGGCATTTCGGTCGCTTTTTGGCGTTTTTCGGTGTAATTCAATAATATCTCGGAAACGGTATGAGCTAGGGACATGAAATTTGGTATGTAGTCCACAAATGTGACAAGGATGCAACACAATACTTTTGGTTAAGATAGGTGCTGCGGTTTGCGGTATTTTGACAGCTTTCTGGTGGCTTTCGACCGCTTTTTGGCGGTTTTCAGCTCTACTGACTAAACGGTTAGAGATATTGTAAAAGTTACCATAGATGAACACCCAAATAAGCATCATTCAATAGGATAAGGAAAATTGTGTGATGTTCACACCAGATTTTTTAGAAGAAGCGTTTGCAATTTTATATCGCTTCAAACTTAGTGCAATTCTCGGCACACTTGATATAAACCTGATTCATTTCTCTCTCCCCCAGGTTGGCTGTACGATCTGACCAACAGTTATGACTTGGCGTTCTATCTGTCCGGTATATTCATTGGAGTGTCTGGTATTCTGCTGGTATTACCATCCAGCTCTTGTGATAAGGACAAGGACCAGTCCCCTGCACCTCCTCGTAACAAAACAGCCATCTCTCCTTCCCAGTCTACCAATGCTACTCAATCCACATTACAATCCTCACTCAGTGCTTGACACTAAACACCATACGACAAGTGATTTCTCCTTTCTAATTTCTTCTTCACTGCTTTCTGTTATTTTACTTTTCCCCTAGAGTACAAAAATATAAATTCAGTTGAATCCTCTCATAGGTTTATAGTATCAGTTATCGATGTTATCATACCTTCATTTTAATTTTTTATATTTTAACAATTTACTTTGTTACATCTCAGAACCAAACAGTATTCATTAACTATATGTATATTGTGAATCAACACACATCTTGCTCGAGTTGATTAGTAAGGACGTTGCATTATAGCAAAGGTTGTATTCTATGTAGCAGTATGATAATCAGTATTAGTGATAGTCACCTTACTGTTCTGCATGCAGGAGGTCTGGGTTCAATTCCCGGTCAGGTCAAAGACTATTATTCTTCATGCTTGATGTTCGCTTGGCACTCTGTCTCGTGAGGACAAGATGGCGGTATTACAAGTAACAAAACAAGTATTAGTATTTAAGTAAAACAAGTATTAGTCAATAAAAGAAGTATTAGTAATACTTGTAATGTTGTGATGATCACTAAGGTTGTAACATACCTTTGACATTACATAAACTATACATATGTAATCCTAAATGAGCTTGGCGATAATTTTCTTCTTGAATTTTATTTGACGTAGGTTTATATAGGAGCTCTGAAACTTGAAAAGCTATGACCTATTTACAATAGCCCTAGTTATGATAAGAGGTGCTCAAAGATAATATTGTACATAGGTACCGGTAGTACTACCTTATGTACTTCATTTGAAACGAAATTTTCTCGCGCTTGAATTTTTTACTTCTGGCTCTTCTAGCTCATTTAGGATTATTAACATTCATTTGTATTTCAATTTACTTTCATATTCATTGTTGAAACTATTAGGTATAATTAGTGTGGATAAGGTCTACTATGTATTTTCTCATTGATTCATCCTATTTTATTTATTCTACATATTATATTATGACGCGTATTAGAATATTCACTTCATTCATACCTAGTCGATTCATTTTTGTTTCTACTCTTGAATTTGTTACTTTACAAGACTTTGATTATTCTCACTTTCCTAGCTTTACATTTAAAGAGAGGAAAATGCATTTGTTCTCTTTAGTTCCAGGACGAAAGTGTTTCATCGTGTAATAAAAGCCATCATCATTGTCACTGGGCAAACTATTCTCTCGCTTTTCGTTGCTTATTATTATCAGTTACAATTAATAATGATCTCATGTTTGTCCAAATTTCATTCAAATTGTACTTTTTTGCTCTCAAAAAGAATATCTGCATATAATTTTGATCAGGGGGGTATTTATTACACAAATGACTTCTCATACCAGTTGTGTTTTGACAAGAAAGGTAATTCTCTTAGTATGGGGAAGTTTGCATCCATTAATTTCTGTGTCCTAATACTCCTAATAAAAAATTCAAAATACATAATACCGACCTACTATAAATTAAAAACATAAAGGGGCTCAGGAATGGCAGAATGTTGCATCATACATATTCTTTCATATATTTACCCTTGCAATATTGTAATGTATACTTGATTCAAATAAATTAGTATGCCTGTTTGTTTTGTTTTGTTTTTTTTTTTTTTTTTTTTTTTTTTTTTTAATTGTAATCAGCTCCTTACTTACCCTTGAATTGAAATCAGCTCCTTACTCACCCTTGAATTGTAATCAGCTCCTTACTTACCCTAGAATTGTAATCAGCTCCTTACTTACCCTTGAATTGTAATCAGCTCCTTACTCACCCTTGAATTGTAATCAGCTCCTTACTTACCCTTGAATTGCAATCAGCTCCTTACTTACCCTTGAATTGTAATCAGCTCCTTACTTACCCTAGAATTGTAATCAGCTCCTTACTTACCCTTGAATTGTAATCAGCTCCTTACTTTTACCCTTGAATTGTAATCAGCTCATTACTTACCCTTGAATTGTAATCAGCTCCTTACTTACCCTAGAATTGTAATCAGCTCCTTACTTACCCTTGAATTGTAATCAGCTCCTTACTTACCCTAGAATTGTAATCAGCTCCTTACTTACCCTTGAATTGTAATCAGCTCCTTACTTACCCTAGAATTGTAATCAGCTCCTTACTTACCCTTGAATTGTAATCAGCTCCTTACTTACCCTAGAATTGTAATCAGCTCCTTACTTACCCTTGAATTGTAATCAGCTCCTTACTTACCCTAGAATTGTAATCAGCTCCTTACTTACCCTTGAATTGTAATCAGCTCCTTACTTACCCTAGAATTGTAATCAGCTCCTTACTTACCCTTGAATTGTAATCAGCTCCTTACTTTTACCCTTGAATTGTAATCAGCTCATTACTTACCCTTGAATTGTAATCAGCTCCTTACTTACCCTAGAATTGTAATCAGCTCCTTACTTACCCTTGAATTGTAATCAGCTCCTTACTTACCCTAGAATTGTAATCAGCTCCTTACTTACCCTTGAATTGTAATCAGCTCCTTACTTACCCTAGAATTGTAATCAGCTCCTTACTTACCCTTGAATTGTAATCAGCTCCTTACTTACCCTAGAATTGTAATCAGCTCCTTACTTACCCTTGAATTGTAATCAGCTCCTTACTTACCCTAGAATTGTAATCAGCTCCTTACTTACCCTTGAATTGTAATCAGCTCCTTACTTACCCTAGAATTGTAATCAGCTCCTTACTTACCCTTGAATTGTAATCAGCTCCTTACTTTTACCCTTGAATTGTAATCAGCTCATTACTTACCCTTGAATTGTAATCAGCTCCTTACTTACCCTAGAATTGTAATCAGCTCCTTACTTACCCTTGAATTGTAATCAGCTCCTTACTTACCCTAGAATTGTAATCAGCTCCTTACTTACCCTTGAATTGTAATCAGCTCCTTACTTACCCTAGAATTGTAATCAGCTCCTTACTTACCCTTGAATTGTAATCAGCTCCTTACTTACCCTAGAATTGTAATCAGCTCCTTACTTACCCTTGAATTGTAATCAGCTCCTTACTTACCCTAGAATTGTAATCAGCTCCTTACTTACCCTTGAATTGTAATCAGCTCCTTACTTACCCTAGAATTGTAATCAGCTCCTTACTTACCCTTGAATTGTAATCAGCTCCTTACTTTTACCCTTGAATTGTAATCAGCTCCTTACCTACTGGTAATTGGTAGAATTATAAGTTGAACTTTATGATCACATAATTATTATGTTAACAGAATGGTTTTGTTTTAATTTGCAGATCCAGTGTGAACTATCTCAGTTTCCTGCATCTCACAAGACCAGCACCTCCATGGAGGTTGATACACCTCCACCTCCCTCCTCCAGCAGAGGCTCTGAACCTCCCTCTCCCAACACTGGAGGTAAATATAACTCTCCCTTCCACCCTCCCGACCTCCCTTCCTTCATTATGTCTTGATAAGCAAGTAAGCATGGTAAAATAAATAAACATAATTTGGCCCGGCCCTATATAGGGCCGTTTTTGGTGCGGGGAGGGGGGGGGATAAAGGGCTAGGCTCCTTCAAGCTCAGTTTTTCTCCTTTACTTACTCTGTAGGCCAGTCTCTGAAAATTTAAACATCCAACCCCCCCTTGACAAAATCCTGGATACGAACTGAAAATAAATAACGAAGGATATGATTCTATTCCCAATGATAATATTATTTCAGGTGTGTCGGGTGGGTTCATCTCAACGTCACCTAGTCAACCATCACCTCAACATGGTCACCATACGTTAACCTCATTGACATCACCACATCAGATGCCTCCACCAAGTCCGATAGCCACCTCCCCCCCTCCCCCCTCCGCGTCTGATAAACATGATAGCCAGTCCTCACCTCATATTACACAACACACAGGACCCGGTATATTCCAATCCCCACCACCCACCTCTCATATCTCCAAGGTAAATCTACATACAGAGGTAACTATGTATATTAGTATAAACATGATGTACGTACATAATATAACTGCTATCATAATATAGGATATAGAGGTTTGATCCCTACCATACGTACATAAAAAAACACACACAACCGAGCCGACATACGGCCGAGTGCTATGGCGGGAAAGAAAAACAAGGCATTAGAACGTGTCGTTACACACATCACCCGTCCTAGTGCTAGGAGACTGAATCATATCCGCACCATTTGTTTCTCTATTGCAGATTCCCTCTCCCTCCTCTTCCACACATCACCCGTCCTAGTGCTAGGAGACTGAATCATATCCGCACCATTTGTTTCTCTATTGCAGATTCCCTCTCCCTCCTCTTCCTCCCCCTCATCCTCTAGTCAGCTAATGCAGCAGGGGGGAGGGGGTGGGTCCAATGGACAGACTCATCTTCATATTCAGAACATTGGAGCAGTGTTATCCCCATCTTATGGACAACACTGTATACAACAAGATGATACTCAGCATAGTACAGTACAGGTAAGTCCAAGATTACTTCTTACATATAGTATAGTATAGCTGAGTGGTTTGGTAAAATTAGGAGGTCCCATATGTTTATGTGAGCTGACCTCGCCATTTCACTTTTTCAATCTTCTTTGAACGCATATTGAACTCGCCCAGCCTGAGGAAAATAAGAAAATGCCGGCGGCAATAACTGATTACCCGTCCTGGTGCCAACCACGCGCAACATTGCTTCACTTCAGTAATTCGTTAGATCTGGAGTAAAGCCAAGGACGAATCGCAGATTAGAATCTACTGAAGTATTATATTGTTTATCCAGTCACCCCCTGGGCAGCAGCAGCAGTATCAACAGATGGATACTAGTCAATCATCTCAACAGCAGAGTGATCTGATCAAAACTAATGGTACAGGAGATGTGAAGGATCCTAGCCTACTCTCTGTCGATATGTACAAGGTAAAATAAACCATTCCTATTATTCATATGCGTCCCCGATGGTCACCCGTCCAGGTACTAACCACGCACAACGTTGCTTTACTAGAGTGATCCGTCGGGATGTTGGGAACTAGTGCATTCAACCGTTAAATGCACCAGTTATCTTCATTGTGCTATTGCCACTGGCTAATTTCCAATACTTCACCACATTGTAATAACTAGTGGTTGACCCGTCCTTTGTACGGGACCACCACACACACCCATCACACACACACCACACCCATTGCACACACCCACCCACCACACATCCATCACACAAACACCCATCTCACACACACCAAACACACACACACACACACATACACACACCACATACACCCATCACACCACACCACATGAAAAAATAAAAAATATAGGTCATCGCGACAAATTTCAACTTCCAGGCCAAAAATATACAGACCTATGGTCATAGCAGTCTTATTTCGCTGGGATTTCTTCATTATTGTCCTCACGTAAGGTTTAATGAAAAAGACAAGGCATAGACAGGGCTGAGTGTCACATATTCAAATGAAATAAAATTCGTCCTTGAAAAATAATTGGGATGTTTCTTTGAAATTTCGAGAGTTTGAAAGAAAAAAAAAGTTACGAGACACTTTCCTGCTAACTAGTTGACAGTGTATCGACTCCGCCGGTCGGGGTCTTTTCATTGAAATGAAATATAGTTTGTTGTATTGAAATGTTTGTAGGTATGTGGTAAGAAGTATACAAGGAAAGAGCACCTAGCTAATCACATGAGATCTCATACAAATGATACCCCGTTCAAATGTGAAATCTGTACCAAGAGTTTCACAAGGAAAGAACATTTCACCAATCACATCATGTGGCATACAGGTAAGTTTTTTTAAAAAAAGAGGTTTGACAGAGGGGACGTAACTGCTATGGTCTTATCGTCCCGAAATCGAAGAGAGAAAGAAGACAGGATAGGAGAAAGCCAGCCGTTCCGAGAACGAACATTATACACACACCACATACACCCATCACACCACACCACATGAAAAAATAAAAAATATAGGTCATCGCGACAAATTTCAACTTCCAGGCCAAAATGTGACCCAAAGTCGGCCAAAAATTTCGAATTTCTTGAATAACTCGCGAACGGCTGACTTTAGGAAATTTTAACCCATAACCACCGCCGCCATAAAAATATGAATCAGTGTACCAAATTTCAAGTTTCTACGACTTACCGTTTAGACGGCAACCTCTTACACACAAACAGAAAACCTCTCTTATTAATAAGATATATTGTATTTCAGGTGAATCCAGATGAGTTCAATCAACTCTTAGCTTACCATGAAGTGTTTGGAAAGCTACAATCCTCTGTAGTGACCCATACATCATCCACATTGGGACTAGCTAGTACATCTACAGCTCAGGGAGATATGAACAGCGCAGCAGACAATGGTGTATCAGGTACCTAGCTTTATATTCAGATTAGATATCTTTGTATATATATGAACTTTGATAATGATTTTAAAATTTGGATCAAGGAGCGCGGTAGCGTTCCGCCCCGCCAAGTCAAGAAAGTTTGACCGCGCTACTAGAGATATTATACGCGAAAGGGAAAGTAGCCGTTTTCAGGTAGTTGTAGGGGGACAACTACAAATGATGGGAGAAAACGGATTGCGTGTGTGTGTTGGGGCATGCAAGTGGACCAAGTTGAAAAAAAAATTCATCAAAATCGGTTAAGTTTAGCCAGAGATAATTGACTTTGAAAAACGTCAAATTTTTCATCTTTTCTGCTGCTGCTTCCGCTTCTTCTTTGACGTTGACCGCTCTACAGCCTAAACCACTGGACCGATTTTGATGGTTGATGGCTCATTTTTTTTCTCGTGAGTGGTAGGTGTGCCTTTTCATATTTTCAAGGCCCCCAAAGGGCCCCTTCAGCCTTAAATTTGATAAAAGAGTGGAGACAAGCCGGAGATATTTGTCTTTGAAAAACGTCAAATTTTTACACATTTTCTGCTGCTTCTTCTTTGACGTTGACCGCTTGACAGCCTAAACTACTGGACCGATTTTGTTGGTTGATGGCTCATTCTTTTTCTCGTGGGTGGCAGATGTGCCTTTTCATAGTTGCAAGGCCCTTAAAGGGCTCCTTTGGCCTTGAAATTGATAAAAGACTGATTTTCTTCTTATAATGTCGGTTTTTAACTGTTGGAGTGATGGTTTTTAATGATGATTAGGTCTTAGGACCAGTCCTAGGTGTGTAGGGATTGTAATCCCTCACATTTTTGAATCCCGCGGGATTTCGCCAATCCCGCGAGGGATTTTGCACGATTTGCCAGTATTTCCCGCGGAATTCTTTCTACTGCTATGTAACCTACCTACTTATGTCTACTTATGATATAATTGATGTCAAACATTGCCTGATTTGCAAGTATTACGCGCGGAATGACGTAGTTCTAACACCGAAAGGATAACATAGGTACTCCATAATGGAGAACACCCTACTTACCCAACCCATAAAATAATGTTAACAGTTCATCAAACCGTATAAAGGAAATTAAATATATCAACTCTTTCAAGTCTGGAAAATGTAAATTTTATTACAATGACGATACTGAACAGATATCATTTCTGATTTCAATATAGGCAATTGAGGCGTATTTGGCCTTGCATCTGATTAAAGGCGGCTTTTCTTCTTAAATGCCGATGCCGGTTTTTATCTGACGGGTGATACTGATACATAATATCCAAAGTTGGTTAGGACCAGCTACATGAAAGTTAAGTTACTATGATGTTTTTCACTCCAAAATGATCCGAACTTATCAAAACTTACCCAAGATGTTACTATGGTATTTTTCACTCGAAAATGATCAGAACTTACCAAAACTTACCCAATGATTTTACTATGGCATTTTTCACTCGGAAATTATCGGAATTTACCAATTCTTACCCAATAATGTTACTATTGTATTTTTAACTCGGAAATGACCAGAACTTACTAAAACTTACCCAAATTATGTTATTATGGTATTTTTCACTCGGAAACGACCCGAACTTAGTAAAACTTACTCAATGATATTACTATTATGTTTTTACCTCAGAAATAACCCAAACTCACAAAATCTTACCGAATGATGTTACTATGCCTATTGCCTTTGTACTTTATCGCACTGCGCTCATACGTCATATTATGGTAAGTTTCTGCAAAAAGTTATGAGATCCCCCCAAAAAATACCACTTCGTGGCATAAAAAAAGACCCCGCCAAGTCGTTCCTTCTAAAATAAATCAAGTGCCCCCCCCCCAAGAAAATGACATCCCGCCCCAAAAAAGATTAAAAATCAATTTTGTACCCCGCCTTTTATTCACTTCATAATTTGTGTGCTCCTCCTTCACGTAGTACCTACCTTTCTTAATTGCACTAAATCAGCTCCTTACTCACCCTTGAATTGTAATCAGCTCCTTACTTACCCTTGAATTGTAATCAGCTCCTTACTTACCCTTGAATTGTAATCAGCTCCTTACTTACTTACCCTTGAATTGTAATCAGCTCCTTACTTACCCTTGAATTGTAATCAGCTCCTTACTTTTACCCTTGAATTAATCAGCTCCCACTTCTGCTCCACTGCATTGGCGGCGTGCAATGCTTTAAACATTAAATCGCACTTGATTTATTTTGGAAGGAACGACTTGGCGGGGGCTTTTTTTATGCCACGAAGTGGTATTTTTTGGGGGCTTAAGATTAGACTATCAGATTACTTCATACAGTCTCCAAATATATTGTAGACCCAGGCCTTAATGTTTATGTACCTATGTGGTGTGTGTCTAGGTACCAACTCCGTGATTACTAACAATTCCACTGAGAATAATACAACTAGTATCACTCTGGATATCAAGGCAGACCTAGACCTCCCTGTGATGGGAAACCATACCTGTGATTTGTGTGGCAAGTTCTTTCCCTATCGATACCAGATGATTGTACATAGGAGATACCATACCGAACGTAAACCATTCACCTGTCATGTAAGTACATAGGAGCTTAACTCCATACACAAATACTTTCTTGACTTGGCGGGCCGGAGCACTACCGGGGTCCTTAATCTTGTTACCATGTTGTGAGGGACTTGGATTACTTGTTCAATTGCTAAAAGGAATCTAAGGATTAATCCTCTCCAGATCCTCAATTATCCTCATGAGACTTGAGGACCTTAAGATTAGTTTGAGGAGCCGCATAGTTTAGGGACAAATGGAGGGTAAATCACCATCGTGTCTTGAGAAGATCACGATAAATCCAAGAATACAATACTAATATAATCTTACGTTACTACTAATATGAACTTATGAACCCTTATTGAATTTGTCAGGTATGTGGCAAGGCGTTCGACTTCCAAGCAGAGCTGATGAGTCATGGGAAATGTCACCTAGGGGGTTCCATGTACACATGTGCCGTCTGTTTCCATGTGTTTGCCAATGAGGAATCTCTACAGAGACATACCAAGCGACACTCTATAGACAGACCCTACTGCTGCTCTGTCTGTATGAAGACATTCGCTAGGAAGGAACATCTCGAGAATCACACCAGGTAACTAAAATATTCTAATAATAAACAACTTCTGACATTAGAATTAGACACCAACTAGATTCCCTTATTATACATTACTCACTGTGAATAAGCACCGACAAAGGCCCGGTTAAGCCCTAAATTCTTTATTATCCTTACTTACCCTTGAATTGTAATCAGCTCCTTACTTACCCTTGAATTGTAATCAGCTCCTTACTTACCCTTGAATTGTAATCAGCTCCTTACTTACCCTTGAATTGTAATCAGCTCCTTACTTTTACCCTTGAATTGTAATCAGGTCCTTACCTACTGGTAATTGGTAGAATTATAAGTTGAACTTTATGATCACATAATTATTATGTTAACAGAATGGTTTTGTTTTAATTTGCAGATCCAGTGTGAACTATCTCAGTTTCCTGCATCTCACAAGACCAGCACCTCCATGGAGGTTGATACACCTCCACCTCCCTCCTCCAGCAGAGGCTCTGAACCTCCCTCTCCCAACACTGGAGGTAAATATAACTCTCCCTTCCACCCTCCCGACCTCCCTTCCTTCATTATGTCTTGATAAGCAAGTAAGCATGGTAAAATAAATAAACATAATTTGGCCCGGCCCTATATAGGGCCGTTTTTGGTGCGGGGAGGGGGGGGGATAAAGGGCTAGGCTCCTTCAAGCTCAGTTTTTCTCCTTTACTTACTCTGTAGGCCAGTCTCTGAAAATTTAAACATCCAACCCCCCCTTGACAAAATCCTGGATACGAACTGAAAATAAATAACGAAGGATATGATTCTATTCCCAATGATAATATTATTTCAGGTGTGTCGGGTGGGTTCATCTCAACGTCACCTAGTCAACCATCACCTCAACATGGTCACCATACGTTAACCTCATTGACATCACCACATCAGATGCCTCCACCAAGTCCGATAGCCACCTCCCCCCCTCCCCCCTCCGCGTCTGATAAACATGATAGCCAGTCCTCACCTCATATTACACAACACACAGGACCCGGTATATTCCAATCCCCACCACCCACCTCTCATATCTCCAAGGTAAATCTACATACAGAGGTAACTATGTATATTAGTATAAACATGATGTACGTACATAATATAACTGCTATCATAATCTTATATTATAAGAACAAGATCCATTCACTCATTCACATTTCACACACTGATCGCTCTATCTCGAGAACCACAACACCTACACCAACTAGATTCCCTTATTATACATTACTCACTGTGAATAAGCACCGACAAAGGCCCGGTTAAGCCCTAAATTCTTTATTACTTGAACAGGTTTGTCAAATTACATTGAAATCGAATGAACCTCTTGAACTCGGGAGTTATTGCATAGATTCGTAGGTTTGTATAAGCTTAACCCATCTCTTGGTTCGTTAGAGAGTGATGTGAGATATATCTGTTTTCAGATGTCACACCGGGGAGACCCCGTACAAGTGTCAGTATTGTGGTAAAAACTTCAGTCGGAAAGAGCATATGGTGAACCATGTTAGAAAACACACTGGTGAAACACCACATCGCTGTGAGATTTGCAAGAAAGCGTTCACGAGGAAGGAACATTATGTGAATCATGTTATGTGGCATACTGGTGAAACACCACATGTATGTCAGGTACGTCTCATCCATTTCCATATTACATTTTAGACGTCACAGTATTATATGTTTCGGTTGTTGTTTTTTTTTAGAATTCACTAGCCGAAACCCGTCGCTTCGCTCCGGATTTCTGCAAGTAAATTCTTAAGGCATGGCCGTTCATGTCACTCATGCATTTAGTGGTCCTTCTAGGCGTAGGCGTAGCTTAACAAAAACGAACCGGAAAATAGCCTATAACCTTCACGGGAGTGCAAGCAATAAGTTGACAAAGTTTCATAGCAATCGGATGAGCGGTTTGGCCAGGCATAAAGTTCGAACACACACACAAACATTCATTTTTATATATTAAATATACAGACCTATGGTCATAGCAGTCTTATTTCGCTGGGATTTCTTCATTATTGTCCTCACGTAAGGTTTAATGAAAAAGACAAGGCATAGACAGGGCTGAGTGTCACATATTCAAATGAAATAAAATTCGTCCTTGAAAAATAATTGGGATGTTTCTTTGAAATTTCGAGAGTTTGAAAGAAAAAAAAAGTTACGAGACACTTTCCTGCTAACTAGTTGACAGTGTATCGACTCCGCCGGTCGGGGTCTTTTCATTGAAATGAAATATAGTTTGTTGTATTGAAATGTTTGTAGGTATGTGGTAAGAAGTATACAAGGAAAGAGCACCTAGCTAATCACATGAGATCTCATACAAATGATACCCCGTTCAAATGTGAAATCTGTACCAAGAGTTTCACAAGGAAAGAACATTTCACCAATCACATCATGTGGCATACAGGTAAGTTTTTTTAAAAAAAGAGGTTTGACAGAGGGGACGTAACTGCTATGGTCTTATCGTCCCGAAATCGAAGAGAGAAAGAAGACAGGATAGGAGAAAGCCAGCCGTTCCGAGAACGAACATTATCCCATCAGGATAAAATCCGCCCCGGGCGGGAATCGAACCCACGGCGTAGCGCTTACAAGGCAGACGCACTACCAACTAAGCTAACTAGGCTGGCATGGTAAGGTTTAATGGTAAGCTGTGTTTAATGTCCTATTTTACCATAGAGAGTTTTCAGTGAATCCAGAGTCCAGAGTCCTAAATATATACAGCCCCTTGTGTAACTGACTCACTCATACTAATTCTAACCCACTTCTAGACGTGCTAGGAAGATGCGGTTTTCACCATTGGATCCCTTATTTTTTGTAGGTACTGGGAAAAATCGGAAAATCCCGAAATTCCAAACCGTTCCCGAGATATTGACATTTTTTAATCCCCCCATAAGAAATACACGGGGAACAGAGTTTGAGGCCAGCAAAACTTTTCCTACGTTTAATATTTTCTCTCGCTTTTAGTTTTCAGTTTTCATTTCTTCGAGACAAGAATCAGGGGACGATATTAGTTTTCAGGGGCGAAGCCAAAGGGAGCGCGAAGCGCGACCTAATGCACACCCCGCGAAGCCGGGAGCGCGCAGCGCGACCGTAAACAAGGGGAGCGCGAAGCGCGACCCATGCATAACCCGGCGAAGCCCCGCCGGGAGCGCGCAGCGCGACCAATAAAACGAGGGAGCGCGAAGCGCGACCCCAGCACAACACCCGCGAAGCCCCGGGAGCGCGCAGCGCGACCGTAAACAAGGGAGCGCGAAGCGCGACCCCCTGCACAACCCCGCGAAGCCCCCGGGAGCGCGCAGCGCGACCGTATACGCAACCCCGCGTAGCGAACACGCGAAGCCCCCGGGGGGTCGAGCACGAAGTGCGAGTTGAAGAAATACTGGCCTGTGTAAATCAAATGGGTGACGTCAAAGAAAACCCTTGACACTGAGTGCGAGTTGAAGAAATACTGGCCTGTGTAAATCAAATGGGTGACGTCAAAGAAAACCCTTGACACTGTGTTAACTCTCAGTGGTAAAACGGGCCATATAAGTGTAAAACCTACAGCTTGTTGTTCAACTTTTATGGGACTAATACGGGTAGTTTACATTACATCTATATAAAATAGAAACTTCTCTCTCTCTCTCTTCATGTTGGTTCTTTTTCATTAGTTTAACAAATGTTTCTTGTTTGTTAATTCATTCATGATCAGGTGAAACGCCACATCGTTGTGACTTCTGCTCCAAGACATTCACTCGTAAAGAACATCTTCTGAATCATGTACGTCAACATACAGGCGAGTCTCCACACAAGTGTAACTACTGTGCCAAGAGTTTCACACGTAAGGAGCATCTGGTCAATCATGTCAGACAACACACAGGTAAATAGAACTTGGAATAGTCACGCTTAGCAAACAATACCGTCCATCCTACAAAAAACGAGAGAGAAATGTGGCACGCCCATGTTTTGTGATTTTGGGTGTCTGGGCTCAAGCATCTAAAATCTGTAGGTACCAGTTCAAAAATAAAAGGAACAAATATTAAAAAGATAAGTTGCTTATCTTGAAAGTTTGCTAAATGATTGATGGGCTGTGTTGTTTGTGAAGCGAGAATCTCTTCTTTAGGTAATAATTATAGAGGGAGAGTCAGAAATATTAAGTTAGACATGACTTTTTTGCTTTTCATGGAAATGACTTCTCTTTTGAATGGTCTGCGGGGAAATGTTTGATAACATTTGTGTAGTAATATAATTGAAATGTTACTTATTTATTAAGGTCTTAAGCATCCTGTCTACAATAGTTATTTGAAATACATCTCTTCATCATTTCGGTTAATTTTAATTGACATCATATTTTCAATGATTTAATCTCAAAACAGAAAGGCATTTAATGCACCGATTCCAGGCTAAAGGTTACTGAATTTGGTTGAATTTGAGCGAGGCCTGGGCTTGTATTAGATGAATGAGTGACTGTGTATGTGGGGTGCACTTAGCCTCGTGACCAGGATTGAAGAGCTGATTTAAATTCCAGCCAAATAGTCATGATATTAGTGTACGTGTTATAGGTTATATTATGGAACAGTATATCATGTAACGTGGATTTTTGTTTAGAGTAACCGAAGTGGAACAAGTCTCACCAAACTTGCCGGGATGTACTCGGTAAAGCTTGGTAAGATTTGTTCCATTTTAGGAAGTTAAATAAAAATCCGTATAATATTTTGGAGCAGTGAATTTGTCATATTATATTGTATATACAGGAGACAGTCCTCACAAGTGTAACTACTGTGCCAAGAGTTTTACACGTAAGGAGCATCTGGTCAATCATGTTAGACAGCACACAGGTAGGTTCATATCAATACTACTAATACTAACTTATACTCATTACTTCTTTCATACTAGATAGACCTCATTGGTAAACTGACATCTTATTACTTCTGGTCTTGTGAAAGTATCGTGTCCTTGTCATTATACCAGCTTGTATCCAATTTAAATATCTTAAACGAGCTCCCAAGAAAAATCAAAACATTGAAAAATCTTCAAAGACTACTTCTCTATTTACTGGGGTTGTATTCCATGTTACTACTGCACTCAATATTAAATCAGAGTGGTACTCTTTCACCGTTTCGGTCTTGTAGAGACGTTTGTCTGTCCAGATACCAGCCACACAGTTCGTTGCTTCACTCGAGTGACTGAATGATATGTATGATGTATGTTGCAGGAGAGACACCATACCAGTGTCAATATTGTCCCAAAGCATTCTCCCGCAAGGATCACCTGGTGAATCATGTACGACAACATACTGGCGAGTCCCCACACAAGTGTTCCTATTGTAAACAGAGTTTTACAAGGAAAGATCATCTCAACAATCATGTACGTTTACACACGGGAGAGAGTCCACACAAATGTCACTTCTGTAGTAAAAGTTTCACGCGTAAGGAACATTTAAATAATCATATTCGACTACATACCGGTGAAAGTCCTCACAAGTGTGACTTCTGTCTCAAGACATTCACTCGCAAGGAACATCTGACCAATCATCTGAAACAACATGCAGGCGAGACAGAACATGTGTGTAACATCTGTAGCAAACCATTCCTCAAGAAGGAACACCTGGTGAATCACTCGAGATCTCATACAGGTGAACGCCCGTTTGCCTGTACAGACTGTGGCAAGTCATTCCCACTGAAAGGGAATCTATTGTTCCATCAGAGATCTCATAGGAAGCAGAATGGTGAAGTATTGGAACGTCCGTTCAAATGTGATGTGTGTCCCAAGGACTTTACATGCAAGGGACATCTTGTATCCCATCTCAGATCTCATCTCAATGAGAGACCTCATGTCTGTCCTCACTGCTCTAAATCATTCGTTGAGCATACCTGCATGATCAAACATATTCGCAAGAATCATACCCTCGCCAATGTCAATGTGAGCCCTATGAATAGTGTAGGGACGCAGCATAACATGCTCCCCCATACAATGAGTAGTATCCCATTATCACATAGCATGAGTACCATTACACATACCAATAACACAACCACACCTGTAGCACCCATAGCACTGGTGGTCCCTGTAGCACATCAAGCACCACCACTTGCCAGTTACTAGTCACACTAAGACAGTCATCACTACAACCTTTCACATTGGTCCGAGGACTTTTATTTTCATTTTGTTTAAATTGTTTTTGCTTATTTTTTCTCCATTGTTTTTTCTATTTAAGTTTTACACCCTCATTTGTGATTATTATTTTGTTTGGATTTTAAATCTACAATCTGTGGCGTCTTGTCATAATCAAACTCTCCCATAATGAACTTGGAACGATTGAAATTTTACCAGAACATGTTCACTGTTCAATGTGATAAGAAAACTAAAATGCTAATATTTAAGCCTTTCTATTACCACTATGTTTTAATTTATTTACATGTATATTTGTTTTGTTGAACTTCAAACCTGTATCGCTTTGTTGATTTTTTATTTTATTATTTTTATTTGTAAGAGATATTCTTTTCCCTTTCCGTCTGTGTCTTTCTCTCCCCGATATATTTGTAATTTATCTCCCTGATATTTGTAATTTATTCACTGAGGTGAAGCCTCGAAATGACAAATGTAAAGTAGCGTTTATGTAGACATGTATAATATTATGTACTACATTCTCTTTGTGTAGCGTATGTTACGTATGATTATTATTGTATCTAGCACGCTTCAAGTATGCAAAGGAAATCAATGATAATCCTGTGTCTAATAATAATACTTGGCAACTGTTTGATAGGAAAGATCCTGAGCAGAGCCACTTGTATCTTTTTTCTATCCAATTGCAATATATATCTGGAAAAAACCGATTAGCTCGGATTTTTCAGTTTTCCTATTGTTTTTCTTCGTAACAAATGAACTCCAATAAAACATTTTCCACTGTGTGGCATTACTGAACGAGAAATAAATACAAAACCATTCCTACATGTTTCGTGTTTTCCACCTAATCACTTACCTAGCCCTCAGCAGAACTCTGGTAATACGTTGAATTTCCTTTGGATATTCTGTGATTATTTTTTCCTTCAAAAGTATCTTAGATTTTAGCTTGAATGATAAGTTATACACACGAGTAATAATATTTATTATCTAATTTATATCTACACTCACGTTTGTTATATTTCGTAGAACTTTATATTTACAAATATGTAGCCATTACGTTTACAATATTATTCTTGTACATATGAATTTTTGTCCACCTTTTCCAAGGTCTTGTAATGTTTAAGGATCCCCTGTTCTTTATTTTCCCTGATTTAAAAGTACATTTATAGATTTTACATGACAAATTAGGGTTTAGATTATTTAAGTAGGTCCTTGATAAACAAACATGTATTGTTGGCTTATCTATAGGATATCATGAGCTATACTGCCCGCCATTCACCCTCAGTCCGTCTATGGGTCTGTGAGACTGAGCGGGAGTGGCGGGCATACTTAAGAGTTACTCATTGTATACAGTACAGTGTTCATGCCACAATCGTTGGGTCTGTGAGACTGAGCGGGAGTGGCAGGCATACTTAAGAGTTACTCATTGTATACAGTACAGTGTTCATGCCACAATCGTTGGGTCTGTGAGACTGAGCGGGAGTGGCAGGCATACTTAAGAGTTACTCATTGTATACAGTACAGTGTTCATGCCACAATCGTTGGGTCTGTGAGACTGAGCGGGAGTGGCAGGCATACTTAAGAGTTACTCATTGTATACAGTACAGTGTTCATGCCACAATCGTTGGGTCTGTGAGACTGAGCGGGAGTGGCAGGCATACTTAAGAGTTACTCATTGTATACAGTACAGTGTTCATGCCACAATCGTTGGGTCTGTGAGACTGAGCGGGAGTGGCAGGCATACTTAAGAGTTACTCATTGTATACAGTACAGTGTTCATGCCACAATCGTTGGGTCTGTGAGACTGAGCGGGAGTGGCAGGCATACTTAAGAGTTACTCATTGTATACAGTACAGTGTTCATGCCACAATCGTTGGGTCTGTGAGACTGAGCGGGAGTGGCAGGCATACTTAAGAGTTACTCATTGTATACAGTACAGTGTTCATGCCACAATCGTTGGGTCTGTGAGACTGAGCGGGAGTGGCAGGCATACTTAAGAGTTACTCATTGTATACAGTACAGTGTTCATGCCACAATCGTTGGGTCTGTGAGACTGAGCGGGAGTGGCAGGCATACTTAAGAGTTACTCATTGTATACAGTACAGTGTTCATGCCACAATCGTTGGGTCTGTGAGACTGAGCGGGAGTGGCAGGCATACTTAAGAGTTACTCATTGTATACAGTACAGTGTTCATGCCACAATCGTTGGGTCTGTGAGACTGAGCGGGAGTGGCAGGCATACTTAAGAGTTACTCATTGTATACAGTACAGTGTTCATGCCACAATCGTTGGGTCTGTGAGACTGAGCGGGAGTGGCAGGCATACTTAAGAGTTACTCATTGTATACAGTACAGTGTTCATGCCACAATCGTTGGGTCTGTGAGACTGAGCGGGAGTGGCAGGCATACTTAAGAGTTACTCATTGTATACAGTACAGTGTTCATGCCACAATCGTTGGGTCTGTGAGACTGAGCGGGAGTGGCAGGCATACTTAAGAGTTACTCATTGTATACAGTACAGTGTTCATGCCACAATCGTTGGGTCTGTGAGACTGAGCGGGAGTGGCAGGCATACTTAAGAGTTACTCATTGTATACAGTACAGTGTTCATGCCACAATCGTTGGGTCTGTGAGACTGAGCGGGAGTGGCAGGCATACTTAAGAGTTACTCATTGTATACAGTACAGTGTTCATGCCACAATCGTTGGGTCTGTGAGACTGAGCGGGAGTGGCAGGCATACTTAAGAGTTACTCATTGTATACAGTACAGTGTTCATGCCACAATCGTTGGGTCTGTGAGACTGAGCGGGAGTGGCAGGCATACTTAAGAGTTACTCATTGTATACAGTACAGTGTTCATGCCACAATCGTTGGGTCTGTGAGACTGAGCGGGAGTGGCGGGCATACTTAAGAGTTACTCATTGTATACAGTACAGTGTTCATATTATTCTGTACCCGCACGTCTAAGCTAAGGCATACACCTACATCTAATACATTTTATACTTAAGGCGGTTTGTACCAATGTTGTTATATTGGAGATTTAACTAATGCGAGATTTTTGAACTGTTCAAAATGGAATCATTATATTGTGATTAGATATCTCCAGATTCGATGACGCTTTTTTAGCTTAATAAATCTCTGATTGAGATATTGGTAACAACTCTCCCATACAATGCATGATAATGAACGAGTAACATTTCCTCTCTCTCTCTCTATTCAGTCACATCTAGCGTTACCGAAAGCTGATCTTGATTATAATTATTATTGTTTATTATATTATTTAGTCGTTTATATTTTAGTAGATAGTGAAATTATTCTTAGTGATTTGAACTCAGGTTTTTTCATGTGTTTCCTCTCTATGATCTTAGTGCTTTGTGTTGCACTATACACATACTTTGTATTCTATATTGAACTTATCACTTTACTCCTATGTGAGACAGTTGCATTGTTCGCACTCAGCCTCGTGAGGACAATTGAGGAGCTGGTTTAAGTCTCCGGATAAAATTCTGATATATTCGTAGCAGCCTCTCATGTCAAATAAGTTTCATATTGTATGACAATGTAGATCAGCTAACACAATAATATTGTCCCTGATAGTCATTACCTCATTACCTTTCTACATGTGTGTGCCATACTTACTAAATTTTATGTAGTTACCTGAAAATAGTCTTCACTTATGTAAGTAAGATAAGTCCATGCAACTTGCAACTGAATCATGTGTAGAGTAACGATAATGACCCACCTTAGTTATTGTAAATACTTGCCTGTTTAATTATTTAACCGTTAGGTTGCCTGTTTTTATTTCGTAACAAAATCGAAGGCAATGGTTTTGTAAATGTCCAGGGTCAGCACTTGGAGATGAATGTTCTCAATTTAAATTTGATGAAGCTATCTGATTGGGTTAAATTTGACCTATCAGATCGCCTAATCCAAGTGTTTCAACGTTGAGTTTATTCTCAAAGTGTCCCCCGGCTGTGTCATTGATTAAGTGATTACCCACCTGGCTAGCTGTTTGAACGTCGATGATCCATTTAATCTTAATGAAATTTAAAGTGAGGTGGGATTTTTTGTTATAACCTCCCATATATTTTTTAAAATAAATAAATGCTTGAAAAATAATATGTAATAATGAAAGACATTTTTAAAGTGCCCGTTGTATCCATAGCAACGAAAAAATCCATACTCAATATATTTTTTGGCGAGTAAAACTTTTTCAATATAAAGATTTCGCTTCTACTTAGATAGTTTTCCTGTTCAACCACATCATTTCAGTTAAATTCATAAAGAAGTGTCCTTCAACCAAAACCATTGCTTTCGATTATTATTGCGAAAACCAAAAACGCTTCGTAAGTCCTGATCTCCCACCTAAAGCTTTACCTCCCTCCTCAAGTTTTGTTTAGTTTATAGTAAAGTTACCATTGTATACAACTTTCCACATCAGCCGATTTTTTTTTACTTTCTATTACTACAGTATAGCGAACTATACTAGTAATGAAAGTATTGCAATCGGTCCAAATTTTCAAAATCGGGAAATGGTTGGAAATATCCGTTTTGGGATACCCTGCCTCAAAAAAGTGATTTTTAGGCCATGGTCTGTACGTATGTACTATGTATCTACAACAGGTTTAAATGGGAAAAGGTTGTATACAAAATATCACAAGAACGGTTTGTCATAGAACGATGAAATTTGGTATGCTATCCCGGTATGGTCCAAGGACGTGACTGTAACAATTTGGTAAAAATCGGATAGTCACCCATCCAGATATCTCCCTCAAACACAACCAGAGGCTTGAGAAAAAGATTTTTTTGTATCTCTTTAAAAACTACAGTCAATGTTTCTTCAGTGGAAAAGGTGGTATCCCAAATATCTCCAGAACGGTTTGTCCTAGAGCTATGAAATTTGCTATTTGGTAAAAATCGGATAGTCACCCATCCAGATATCAACCAAAGTCAATGTTGCCTCGGACTTTTGGAAAAATTTTCACATTTTTTTTTTTTAATACGTATTCGCTCGCAAATGTAATAGAAAGTCGTGTGATGTTCACACCAGATTTTTATTTTCTATTATTTCTCTTAATACGTATTCGCTCGCAAATGTAATAGAAAGTCGTGTGATGTTCACACCAGATTTTTATTTTCTATTATTTCTCTTATAGTCACGGGTTACTGACAAAGAAAATCAGACGAAAATTTTAATATAATATATAATCCTGAAATTACTGTTAATTTAAGAATCGTGTAAATCGGCTTTCTATTATTTTGTTGATTAGTTATTTCTGCTAGGTAGCTAATATTATTTCTCAACAATTTGATTGATTATTTATTTTAGATTTTCATTATAAGTTATCTGGTGTGGGTGGGATGTATCGTGTTATAGTGTAGGGGTCTATTGTCATGGACTCTTGCATACACACGAGCTGAATTATCTCTAACATAACAACAAGGTTCATGAAATATTGTATCATTTGCAAACGGCCCCTTACAACTTAGTAGACATTAAGACACGGCCGGTCGCAGTGAGTTCTCGGGATATCTTGATTAGAAGACATAAATGAGCACTAAGTGAAAATGAATATTGTGTGACATCATCATTGGATTTAAAAAAAGCTTATGACACAATTAGCCATGAGAAAATGATAGAAGTTTTAGATAAAATACTAGAAAGTGAAACAAAAACATTGTTCGAAAATTTCTTCCATGAACGATATCAATTAGTCAAGATTGGGAAAGAATATACAGGGTGTCCCGCGAACGACTGTACAACGCTTGAGGGTTGATGCAGGACCTAAAGGGCTACCAGAAAAAGCTATCTGCTATAGTAATAAAATCAAAGTAACATGTGGACTAATACAAGGAGCCATAATTTCACCAATCCTTTTTAATTTGTATGTAAAAGATATAATAAAATCAAAGTAACATGTGGACTAATACAAGGAGCCATAATTTCACCAATCCTTTTTAATTTGTATGTAAAAGATATACCTACATGATATTGGATTACAAACCAATATTTTACAATACGCTGATGGATACTTTGTTATATTGCATTAGTGAAGACTTATATGAGGCCAATAGCAAGATTCAAAATGATTTAAACAAAATAACAATTTGGTTAAATCAAAAAGATATTTTTATAAACAAAGAAAAAACAATTTCGATCGTATTTGAAAATCCCATGACAACACGATTCAGACGAAGAAATGAAACTGTTCTAAAAATTCATGAAAACAAATATATTGATGACAAAAGAAACAATATGTTATGCAATTGCAATATAATTAAACAAGAAACTTCCATAAAATACCTTGGTGTACGTTTGGATAAAAACATGAAATTGAAAACCCAAACCCAATATATCAGAAACAAATTGAATTCAGTAATGTATCAAATGAAGCATATAAAAAAAGTATTACCACTAACAACGAAATGCATGATTTATAAAACTTTATGTGAATCTATATTAAGATATGCCATTGAAAGCTATGGATACACATCAGAAGAAAATTTAAAACGCATAAAATCAATGCATAAAAGAATACTTAAAGCAACTTTATATCCCTTTACAACAAAAGAAACCCGAGAAGAAAAAATGAAATTCTATAGAATACTAAATTTCCAAAACTTACACAAATTTGTAATGATTAGTAAGCACTATTATGAAGACATACATAGAATAATATATGAAAACCCATACAATACTAGAAATACACAATACATAACACCTAACACAAGAAATAACTATGGAAAAACTACAATAAAATTTCAAGTGCCAAGCTTGTTAAATTCATTACCAAATGAACTGAAAAATATAGACAATAAAAATAAAATGAAATTGGACTTACAAAAACACCTTTTAGAAACTAGGAACACGATGAAATTTGTGAAGAAACTGAATAAACCTTATTATTATTATTAGGTCCACTTCGGTAAAGCGTTAACGAAAATCCCTTATAATACACTTGGTTACTCCGAATTTTTCAATGTTAATCCTTGACCTAAATCCTTTGCTATAGGATTCATTGGCAAGTGTTGATCTAATCTGCCAATTTTCAAAGCGTGAAATATTTTTTACTTTTGAAAACATTTCATGAACCTTGATTGAATTTCATGATGCCCGCTATAATAGCTTGATATTAGCATCAATCTAATGTATCCTTAATCCTTATAGAAATAAAATAGAAACTCTCACATAATCATACCAATAAACTTGGTCTTCTTTTTTTTTACCCTGTACTTTTTTTTCAGTTGGATAAAGTCATAAAATGGGTTTAGTACAGAAGAAATGGCTATTAAAGACTTAGACTTAGGCATATTTTTCAAATTACGTAAAGTGCATTGTTAAAAATAATGAGAAAATGAAGGACGAATGAAAACAAAATATTTTAATTTCTAGGTAAAAATATTTTTTATTGAGTGCTTTATTTACAAAATTTTGGAAGGAAACATTTCTATTTATACTCGTATGAAGAATAAAGTTAATACGAATACGACTGTACGTAAGTAGATACATACGTAGGCATTCATAGTACAAATTAGTTTAAAACAATTTTCATAAATCTATATTCAAACTTGACTTCAGACAGAAATTACGCGTATTTTACATTTTTTTCCCTTATGAAATCAGAACTGAGCTATCTAAAAAATTCTGGACTGAAATCTGATAAATACGCATTTATCATTTTTTTTCTTTCTCTTTAAATTACATTGATAAATTACTATTCATAAATTCAGATTTTCAGTAGGAACATAACGCAGCAATTATTTGATTATCTTCACAGTTATTTGTGGACACGGTAAGTAAGTTGTCATGTGATAGGATTTAAGGAAGCCTCTATTGTGGACAGTAATTCTAATCGAGTATCCAAATGCGAAGCTCCAACTGAAAATCTGCAATATAATCTCTACTTGAATTACACAAAGAATGCATAAATTAAATAAAAGCTAAATAATAATTATTTAATTTTGATATGTTTTTCACTAAACTTTACATGGGATTAAAAAGAAAGACAGTGTGCTCAAATTAGAATTTAACACTTGATCAAGCAGAGGTGTGGCAGTTACTATAAAATGGCATATATGCACAGCTCTTTCTTTGCCTATAAGCATTGAACAACAGCTTCCGATTCTTGCCTTATCTATTAAGTAAACTGAATTGCTGAGATTTTGATCCTAATACAAAAAAAAATATTATGTATGTGATTGTTTTAAGTTAAAATATTAATATAAAATTTGCCAAAGGCGACATTATTGGTAGAAAATAAATAGAAATAAAAGGGCAAAAAACAATCACATACCTACCTTCTACAAAATGAAATTCATAATGTGAAAATAAAAAGATCTTTGGTTACCAAGATTCGATAAGACATGTTTCAACTGTACACAAATTATTGAACAACAAAGATAACAAAATACATATTATTTATTTCAATTTAAAAATTCCATCTAATGATGGGAGAAGAGAAGAAAGCTGAAAAAGCTAAGGTGGGTCGTAAACAAAAAAAAAATAATTCTAATAAACAAAAGGATAAAATAATCGGCAGTGCAAAGCTTATTCACACATGATATCACATTGGATGATTACTATGGGGTGACTGAATCCAGATTTACTTGATAAATTCGAGGCGCTGGAGTCTGTTCCACAAATTTCTACTAGATTCACTTTAAACATTGTTTCGTGTCTGAATTGGTCAGCCAAGCTTTGACATTTGACTAATCATATAGGAGAACTTTGACAAAGTGCGAGTAACTGTGAAATAACTACCAGACATTCCGATCTTCACATGAAATCCAACGTGATATATTCCCTACTAAACGTGTCAAAAAGTAAAACAAAATGGCTATGTTAATTTATAATCTGTTCATCAGTAAAATATGTCACAAATATAAAAGTTAACTTACAACTAACACAAAATATATAAAATCTCAGTTAAAGGTTAAAATTCTAGTCTTTACATGCACTGAGTGATGAGAGAAGAACACCTTTAAGGATGTAGGGTGCGTGTTAAATGAAAGCCTCAACTTCGCCCTTGTTACTCCATTTACAGCAATACTTGACAACACAGTACAACATGTTAGTTAGGAGTAAGAAATGTATCATACTCCTCGTCTTAAGGCTTTGCGACTTCTCTCATTACTCGAACTATAATACCCGCCTTATACTTCCAAGCAAATATATAAATATAAAATATATGCCACACGGACAGTTTGATTCTCAAATAAATTACTAATTACAATAATGAAACCAATAGAGAGTTGAGCATTGTTACTGCTCGTCACACGTATCCAACATAGTGTAGTGTCTGTCACACTCGAGTCAGAATATTTTCACAGGTGATTATATGAGAGTATGTATTCACATCTGACGTTCAACTCACTCACATCTAATCACATGTAAACTATTTAATCGTTTGTTGAACGTACTGTAGTGGAAACTGTAACTTTAGTGTTGATGATTGCTAAAGTCTCTATGGTTTACAAGATGGCACGGTTTGTACAAGATCTTAGCAGGTTATTACACTAACCTCTATCACAACTTAACAAGTCACAATACTCCTTTCTCCTCTATGAAATCCAACAGGAAACACTCACATTGCTCTAATTCATGTGTCTTAACTTAATCTTACTACTTTGGTCTTCCTCTAATTCAATTATTTTATGTCGCTGCTGGGATTCGAACCACGGTCCTCTCAGTTAAGAATCCCATGCAAACTGCACGAATGGGACGTTGGCTTTATAAAACAAGACAAAACGACCAGTAATTTTTATGTAGCTTTTGAACTACCCACACTCTTCGGGAATGGGCCCTTAATTCGTAGCAGTTGAGGTGCTATAATGACTTCTATTGGATTTCACATCTCAAGTAAAACAATTTGAGAAAACTACAGCTGATAAATTTAAATCGATATCTATAAAATATTATGGACTTGGAAAAGAAAAAATAAATAATATCTATGAGATTTACATTTCACAAAATAAACTCTAGAAAAATAAGCAAACAAAATAAATAGGTAAGAATTAAAATAAAATTAATTAAACTGTAAATAATATTTTAGTACAAACAAACAGAACATTATGGAAGCCATTTATAGGATTAGATCGGAAAATAAAATGTAAATAAAATATTAAACATATCATAAACAAAAGAAATAGATGACATTGAAAGAAAAGAAAAATTAAAATAAATATAATTCAAAAAAGTATTAAATATGCAAATAAATCCTATATAATATAAATAATTAATAATTTGTGAACTCCAAGTAGGTATGTAGGTAGTGTGAAAGATTAGAGATCCATCGTATCATATAGCTATTATGTATTTCGTATACCTAACTAAATAAACCCATTATCAATAAACAGTATACAAATGTATACCATTAATCTATAGCAAACTATTAATGAACTGTGTTCAAGTAGAATTGGAAACAAAATGGTGAGGAAAAGGGAAATGGTACAATACCAGGCAATGTTCCATTTTCACTGTGTTCAAGTAATGACCGTAGAATTGGAAACAAAATGGTGAGGAAAAGGGAAATGGTACACAATACCAGGCACAATACCAATGTTCCATTTCCCACCATGAAAATTGCGAATTTTTACGCGTTAAGCTTTAATTTCGTCGACCACGTAGTCTATTGCATAGTGTTGTATTTTGTATAGTACGATATGAAGACCTGATACCTAGCATGAATACACGTGTATCTAGCAACCCATCACCAGCACAGCGGACAATATATTATCGCGCACGACAGAATTAAATAAATTATTGGTGATTTAATAGAGGAACTAAATTATTACAAATGATGAGAAGAGAAAGAGTCACTTGTATACCCAATCTTTATTGTAAACATAAAGCTTTGATAGTCTTTATTATAAAGAAACATTATTCTGTCTGTATTGAGCGTATTTCTGAGAGAATTTACACAGGTGAATTGTGTATCATGTTACAAGTGTTATTTATGGAATAACTCCCTGATAATGTAAAATTGCCGCAAAGTTCATCAGCTACTAGGAAAGTGTTCACTTACACTTGATTTACAACTACAGATGTAGATAGGGCCGCTAGACATCGCGAATATAAATAAATTGTATTATTAGCGTACTGACTACGGGCTACAGATATATAGTAACTGGACTCGTGTAATTCAGACGTGAAACAGCATAGGTATTGATCTATTATTATTGATATATTTAGTGATGAAACAGTTTGTCTCCTCATTCATATTTGGAAGGTATGATATTATTCCATAAGCTGTATTACGTGTATAGTGTGCTTATAATATTACTAGCTGAATTCCGTCGCTTCGCTCCGGAATCCCGCTAGTTCATCCCGAGGCATGGCCAAACTTGTAGAAAAGGCATGGCCGAACTTGTAGTTATCAAACTAAAAACATAAACGAAACTCAAATATTAGGCGAGCGAGGAAAAGTTTTCTCTCCCGCAGTCTCTGCACTCTGTGTATTTCTTATGGTGATTTTAGCGATCAAAAATTGATCATATCTCAGGACCGGTTTAGATTTTCGCAAAATCCTTTCTTATTGCACACCCAGACCATAAAAGGAATATTCCTACCAAATTTAAGCTTTCTAGGTGTTGTGGTTCTCGAGATAGAACGATCAGTGTGTGAACTATGAAATGTGAATGAGTGAATGGATCTCGTTCTTATAATATAAGAAGAACAAGATCCATTCACTCATTCACATTTCACACACTGATCACTCTATCTCCAGAACCACAACACCTAGAAAGCTGAAATTTGATAGGAATATTCCTTTTATGGTCTAGGTGTGCAACAAGAAAGGATTTTGCGAAAATCTAAACCGATCCTGAGATATGACCAATTTTTGATCGCTAAAATCACCATAAGAAATACACAGAGTGCAAAGACTTATACCGTGGTTCCATAAGTACTAAACACAACTCGGCTGGAATCTGTATCCAAGGTGCTTATAACGTTATAATTTATACCGTGGTTCCATAAGTACTAAACACAACTCGGCTGGAATCTGTATCCAAGGTAACATCTTCAGGAGATGCCAGATCCACCCTGACTACATTTGTATTTCTTAGCTTCCGTCTTGTGGCACTATTCCATTCTCCTGCAAGACAAATATAACAAGAGAGATTGGGATTCTTCATCTCCAGGATTATCACTAAAGCTCTAATGGTTCAGAAGGCAGAACTTGCTCGAAAAAGGAACTCAAAAGGCTGATTGGGATATAAATGTAATGAACAAATATCCTGAATAGTGTTAAACATTCTTGCCTAAATTCATCCGTATCTGACAAACCATTCGCGAGTTATTGTGAAACAAACAGAATTGTAGACAAAATAAACTTGGAACTCTTTTTGTCCGGCTGGCCTCTTCAAAAATAATAATAATAATAAAAAATAATACTTTCAGTACTGAATAAAATTAAAATAATAAAAATAAAAATAAATTGACCTAATTATTTACCTTGCCTCCAGTTGAATGTTGAGCTTGATGCGATAGAACTTTGAGATTCAACGCTGTCCATACTATTCTCCTCCAAATATTTCGACATTTCCCCTTGATAATCAGTACAACTCTCTTCTATCGCTCTGTAATCATTACAATAGAGTAGTAGTTATTTTATTTATTGTCTCTTTTGTCTATAGAAAAAGTTAACCAATAAAATATATAAGACTTTGTTTAGACTCCGATAGTATGGGGTCGTTTCAGTCCTATCTTGGCATTGTAAGCAAGTAAGCAAGATATATTCTACGAGTATTAAGGAGCTCCGCCCCGCCAAGTCAAGAAAGTTTGGCCGCGCTACTAGTGATATTATACGCGACAGGGAAAGTAGCCGTTTTCAGGTAGTTGTAGAGGGACAACTACAAATGATGGAAGAAAACGCATTGTGCGTGTGTGTTGGGGCACGAAAGTTGACCAAGTTGAAAAAAATTCATCCAAATCGGTTAAGACAAGCCGGAGATACTTGACTTTGAAAAACGTCAAATTTTTACACATTTTCTGCTGCTGCTTCTTTGACGTTGACCGCTCTACAGCCTAAACCACTGGACCGATTTTGTTGGTTGATGGCTCATTCTTTTTCTCGTGAGTGTCAGTAGTGCCTTTTCATATCTTCAAGACCCTAAAAGGACCCCTTTGGCCTTGAATTTGATAAAAGACTGATTTTCTTCTTAAAATGTCGGTTTTTAACGCATCTGGTGATAGTTTTAAAAGTTGGTTAGGCCTTAGGACCAGTGCTACGTGTGTAGGGATTACAATCTAGCAGGCTTTTGAATCCTGCGGGATCTCACGCGGGATTCGACCAATTTCGCGTGGGATTTTGTGGGATTTGCAAGTATTACCCGCGGCATGCGGCAGTTCTATAACATACATAGGTACTCCATAATGGGTAGAACACCCTATCCAACCTATAATATTACCAGTTTATCAAACGCTATACAAGGAAATAAAATGTATCAACATTATTAACTCTTTGAAGTCTGGGAAATTTCAAATTTATGTATATTACATATTACAATGACGAAACATTAAAACTGAACAGATATTATTTCTGATTGCAATTTGCAATCGACAATTGAGGACAGTGACAAAGTATTTGGCCTTTTCTGTTTTCTGTTTTTTTTTTTTTTTTTTTTTTTTTTTTTTAAATGCAGTTGCAATGGGTAAACATTATAAATAAATGGTCGATTCCTATGTAAAAAGTTGGGAAAAATCCAAATCTGAGATCAAAACTCCGAAAAAAATAACCGTAAAAGGTCGAAAATTCAATTTTTATTTTCCGTTCTAATGAAAGAGTTCAAAGATGTGTGACGTCAGACTTTACGCATAACTGTAAAAAGTCGAAAATTCAATTTTTATTTTCCGTTCTAATGAAAGAGTTCAAATATGTGTGACGTCAGACTTTACGCAGTTATTTTTTTCGTCCGTTAGGTAGCGCCACTATGCAAGCGCGCTAGCGGAGGAGCAGAAAGAATTGCGCAGAAACGTATGCGCAAAAACACATTAATGGTTTGCCCGCGAGGGAGCTTTGCTCGGGACATTTGATGTTATGTCATCGCTTACGGGAGCGTATGCCGTGACGTCAAACTTCACAATTTACCGGCATTTTTTTAATCGATTTATCTCGGGATCTAAAAGTCGTAGAAGAAAAAGAAAAATTCCGTTGGTCCTCATTTTGTGACGTCAAACTTCACAATTTAATCGATTTATCTCGGTATCTAAAAGTCGTAGAAGAAAAAGAAAAATTCTGTTGGTCCTCATTTTTCCTGCTCTATCACCCAAGTAAGCGCAACTGATCTATTGTAAACTTTTGCCCCGGCGGTATTCGAACTCGAGACCTACTACAAGATAAGACGTACTACTTACTTTATAGCCACTAACTCTAAACTACTAATCTGTCTCCTACTTACCAGTTCTTGTCTGGTTTGATAAGGTTGGACTTGGGGTTGAAGGCGGCTACTTCAAGATAGGGTGAGTGCACCTGTATGTTACCCCGGGGTGCATAGATAGGACCCAACAGATCCAAACCCCCCGCCCCCCTCACCATCTCTGTGAATCTACTCAGATCTATTGAACTATCCGCCTGAAATGAAAACACACAAACATGAGGATTATTCACCTAGCCAAGTGAGGACTAAATTAACACTCGACAGTAACCAGACAGGACTGACTGGTAGATTGTCCTAAGCCCCTCTAATAACCAAGAACCAACCAATAGAATCTAATTAAAGATAAAAGGAGTAGTAGATAGAGGAAACTTCTAACAACAAAGGAAGGTCTTATCTTCTCGAAATGAAAGAGAGAAGGGGGACAGGATAGGAAACAGCCAGCCGTTTTGAGAACAAACCTTAATAAGTAAATATGTATTGGTTTTACCGAAGTGAAACACAAACTACCAATAGCCGTTTTAGAATAATATTACCTCTAGTTTGAACCAGCGACCTAACGCTTATAAGGCAGACGTGCTATCCTCCAAGCTGACAAGGTTGGCTCATTTGTCTTTATATAGTTAGCTTCAGGGGTCTAACTTCGTGTCGCTTTTAACAAGAGGTTTTACCCTCCCTTCGGCTACAAGCCACCCTCCTTCTCAAATGTACCTCACACAGCCTGAGTAGGACCGTAAAAAAACAGCAGCACGCTATCGCCCAGATGGTCACCCATCCGAATACTAACCACGCGCAACGTTGCTCACGATAGGTTCACCCCTCACAGCTCACAATCGCTCGTTCTTCTTCAAATTTCAAATTTTTCGTTCGAACGGGATGGCTTGATTCCAAAATAATGATTATTTTCATCGTGTTTTTAGTCAACTTCTCCTGTCTGTGCCGCTCTAATGTGACAATATCGTATTTTACTTTTTACTCAACGAAATAGTGAGCGCTTGGTGTGTTTTTGTTTTCGTTTTTTTTTTTTTTTTACTAAATTAAAAAAAAAAAATAATAGGTACATTGTTTCTAGTGACGGTGAATTTTACATGGTTTTTTATTTAACAATTTTGTTCTGCTCATAAAATGTTCTTTTCCTTTTAATTCACAACCGGAACTTTGACATACGTGTCAGGTAAACCTGTTTAAAAGTTTCAACGATTACATTCGGTATCAATTGAAACATATTAGGTGATCCAGAATATTTTTATCCATAACATAATTACCTATAATATTGACATAATAACATAATTTAGCTAACATCTAGGTATCAATAAGTATTAAAATTATAAAGATCAAATACCTACTCATAACTTTTTTCCCCAAGTTAGTAAAAAAATAACCAAAAGCAATAACTAAATATTAGATTTAGATAAGTTCCTAAAAATACAAAAATATTTTGTGCGAAAATGAAAGCTAAAACCTAATAGATACTATCTAATAAACCTACCTCAAACTTATCAAAGAAACTGTTGAAGGAAAAAAAAATCCCATAGTTAAAGGGAACTTAGCTGAAATAAGTCTAACTCACCTAATTTGGCCTCAAAGGCGGCCAGAGCCTGTTCAGGTTTAATCTGGAAGTAATAGTTAGAGGCCAGACCAGGGCCGGCTATCCTCTTCACTATAAAACTATCACAGGCTGGGACTCGACCTCGCTTCTTAATGAGTCCGTAGAACATGATGGTATCCCACAGTAGACGTAGCCAATATCGAACCAGACCCACTGAAATCATAAAACACAACATGGGGTTACAGTAAAAAAAAAAAAAAATATTATTTAACTTAAGAAAACTTCTTAGAAAGGTTGAGGCTGGGAAATCACATGGAACTGAAAGAACTGTCAGCAGACAGAGATGCATTCAGACGTTTTGCATGAAAATATTAAATTGAACTCATAACTAGGCATTGTATCAAATCACGATACTTTGCCTTTTCATTCAGCTCCTAAATTCTTCACGAGGTATCGAATTAAATTGAACTCATAACTAGGCATTGTATCAAATCACGATACTTTGCCTTTTCATTCAGCTCCTAAATTCTTCACGAGGTATCGAATGTTTTTCTGACGGTCACCCATTCAGCCTCACACCACGCTCGAAGGTGTTTAACCCGAGTATGTCTTGTGGCTATAGTTACCTGAGACACAGAGTACACACGCTATGGGACACACGATACAGGCGACCAGCAGAGCCAGCAAGGGTTGAATTAACCCTTGGAGTAGAATATTGATAACGAGGGCTTCTAGAATGACACAGTAACGGTTCCGAACCAGAGGATCTGGGCAATCAAAATCATATACCAAAGCCATAACCAAATGCATCCCAAGTGTTACTATAGGCACCCTGCAATACATAGAAATAACAATTTTGGTTAAACTGTGGAACTCCTTCGGATAACGGGCCCCTAAAGTATAGGGCCTAAAGAGTCATCAATGTCATCATAGGTAAACTCGGGGAAAAAAGTTAACGAGCAAATTTATTTTACAAATTCAACATGTTTACCGAATTAAATGAAAATCAGATAAACCATTCAAACGTTTTGATAAATAGACAGACGACATAAATACAAAATCGTTGAGTTAAAACTTGGACATCATTTCGTTCAGTCAATAATATTTCTGCCATTCAGGTAAAACACACAGAAATAACAACAGGATTTGAATGAAAATCTTTACCTGATGGGGTGATACATAATATCCAAAGTTGGTTAGGACCAGCTACATGAAAGTTAACCAACTATTTATGTATAAAAATAAATGCAGTTTCTTTGTGGTATTATGTCACAACTTTGGTGCTCACTGCAGCATTGTAGGATTTTTCTTTCCAATATCTCAATAATCCTAAACTCTAATGTTTACCTACCATGCTGGCACCGGTCGCTATGCGCATTTATATGTCATAGCTACTCATTTTCCTCACGAGGCTGAGTGGGCCAACTATGGGATTTTTTTTTCCTTTCAAACCAGGCGTTTTATATTTGCTATCACCAATTGGCTGATTCTGATTTGACTGGCTAGAGCTGATTCCGCTACGCTGCTGTAACAATACAAGTGAGTAGCTGCTTTAAACGAGTAGCGACCAGTGTGAAAAGATTATTGAAATGTGGAAATTGATTGCAAAGGAGGCACTTAGTAATGTCATATCCACAAAGCTCTGCTTTACCATAAAGAATTTGAGAAGATAAGATTTTCATTGTGTTGATTTCAGAACTGGATGAGTTGCTAGCATATCAACATCAAACTGAAGCGCGTATTCAACAACCACAGAAGGATTTTTCTTCTAAGAAGTTTTCTTAAGTTAAATAATATTTTTTTTTTTTTTTACTGTAACCCCATGTTGTGTTTTATGATTTCAGTGGGTCTGGTTCGATATTGGCTACGTCTACTGTGGGATACCATCATGTTCTACGGACTCATTAAGAAGCGAGGTCGAGTCCCAGCCTGTGATAGTTTTATAGTGAAGAGGATAGCCGGCCCTGGTCTGGCCTCTAACTATTACTTCCAGATTAAACCTGAACAGGCTCTGGCCGCCTTTGAGGCCAAATTAGGTGAGTTAGACTTATTTCAGCTAAGTTCCCTTTGACTATGGGATTTTTTTTTTTTACCTTTCAAACCAGGCGTTTTATGTTTGCTATCACCAATTGGCTGATTCTGATTTGATTGGCTAGAGCTGATTCCGCTACGCTGCTGTAACAATACAAGTAAGTAGCTGCTTTAAACGAGTAGCGACCAGTGTGAAAAGATTATTGAAATGTGGAAATTGATTGCAAAGGAGGCACTTAGTAATGTTGTCATATCCACAAAGCTCTGCTTTACCATAAAGAATTTGAGAAGATAAGATTTCCATTGTGTTGATTTCAGAACTGGATGAGTTGCTAGCATATCAACATCAAACTGAAGCGCGTATTCAACAACCACAGAAGGATTTTTCTCAGTTTGTCGAGGCATGTTTCGGCCCATTCTCAGCATCACTTGCTAAGAACGGCCCTTACAAGGAGCTAGAGAAGGAGGCAGATAATCTGATGACGTCACTACATGAGAAGTTAGATAGGAGAAAACGAGAACTAGTATCTGGTCTGTCTCCCTCACTCAGATCCAAAGTCAAACTAACCACCATAGAACTCAAGGTGAGTCCAATGTTAGGTATAATATAAAATCGCAACAGAAAAAAAATCGCCTGGGGCGCAAAATTTCTTCGGTAGGTACCTACTTCCACTTCTACATCTGTGTAGGAGTTAGGTAGTTGGCGAATATAAAACTTTCATGTGAATTTTAACAAAAAGTTTAAATTGTAGAACTAGATACAAAACATAATGTTGAAAAAATTGCTTTATATTTGTTTTCTGTTTTCAGATTGCCATCCAGCAGGCAGCTCTAATGTTGGAGAGGTTTTATCCTAGTCATGTATTCTCTAGACTAGGTAACATAATGTTGAAAAAATTGCTTTATACCTATTTGTTTTCTGTTTTCAGATTGCCATCCAGCAGGCAGCTCTAATGTTGGAGAGGTTTTATCCTAGTCATGTATTCTCTAGACTAGGTCCTGAGAGAGAAGAAGAGCTATGGGAAGTGAAAGGCTTGGCTCGTAATGACTGGGCAGGACTGGCTGGTCTCATCTATGCTGAAATATTCTCCTTGGATTTCCTCACACCACTCGATGATTCTGACACCAAGTTCAAACTAGAGGTAATATTATTCTAAAACGGCTATTGGTAGTTTGTGTTTCACTTCGGTAAAACCAATACATATTTACTTATTAAGGTTTGTTCTCAAAACGGCTGGCTGTTTCCTATCCTGTCCCCCTTCTCTCTTTCATTTCGAGAAGATAAGACCTTCCTTTGTTGTTAGAAGTTTCCTCTATCTACTACTCCTTTTATCTTTATCTTTAATTAGATTCTATTGGTTGGTTCTTGGTTATTAGAGGGGCTTAGGACAATCTACCAGTCAGTCCTGTCTGGTTACTGTCGAGTGTTAATTTAGTCCTCACTTGGCTAGGTGAATAATCCTCATGTTTGTGTGTTTTCATTTCAGCCGGATAGTTCAATAGATCTGAGTAGATTCACAGAGATGGTGAGGGGGGCGGGGGGTTTGGATCTGTTGGGTCCTATCTATGCACCCCGGGGTAACATACAGGTGCACTCACCCTATCTTGAAGTAGCCGCCTTCAACCCCAAGTCCAACCTTATCAAACCAGACAAGAACTGGTAAGTAGGAGACAGATTAGTAGTTTAGAGCTAGTACCTTGGACAATAGTACGTCTTATCTTGTAGTAGGTCTCCAGTTCGAATACCGCCGGGGCAAAAGTTTACAATAGATCAGTTGCGCTTATTTGGGTGATGTTTCAAAGTCATAGAGCAGGAAAAATGAGGACCAACGGAATTTTTCTTTTTCTTCTACTATGTTTTGTACATTTTAGAAGAAAAATCACTAATCTAGCTTAAAAATTGACTCCATAGCATGATTTTGAAAACCGTCTGTTCTTTTTGCCGGACCCTGTATTACCTGAGTATTTACTGTGTAAGTTCAGAGTCCACGTCAATGATCTCCTCTCTATCTCTAATATGTATGGGGACTGCTGTATAATATTACCTGAGTATTTGCTGTGTAAGTTCAGAATCCAGGTCAATGACCTCGTCTCTATCTCTATTCTGTATGTTACCTGAGTATTTGCTGTGTAAGTTTAGAATCCAGGTCAATGACCTCGTCTCTATCTCTATTATGTATGGTGACTGCTGTATAATATTACCTGAGTATTTGCTGTGTAAGTTCAGAGTCCAGGTCAATGACCTCGTCTCTATCTCTATTATGTATGGTGACTGCTATTCTGGCTGGATGAGGTAATGGTAGAGGTATGAGCAGCTTCTCTCCATTGTACGGAACACTGGATCGTTTCCATGGTCGCCAGCTATGCCCCACCCCTCGCTCTGAGTTAGCTCCGCCCCCTCGTCTCTCATTGGTGGAATCAGGACCTTCCCCTCCACTAGACACACCTCCACCCCCTCCCCCTCCTACAGACCGACCATTGTGATTCTTGGAACTCCAGCTGAGAAAAAAAAAAAAAACAACAACGCACGAAACAAGATTGAAAATTAAATATTTCATGACATGGATTTTATCTTGAACATGATATTGACAGTTGACTACACATATGTTTGAGCTCACACTTCAAATCAAATCGGGATGAAGCAAATCTGATTCTTTAATGGAGCAGTTGCAAATGGGTAAAAATTATAAATAAATGGTCGATTCCTATGTAAAAAGTTGGGAAAAATCCAAATCTGTGTAAAAGGTCTAAAATTAAATTTTTATTTTCCGTTCTAATGAAAGAGTTCAAATATGTGTGACGTCAGACTTTACGCAGTTGTTTTTTTCGTCCGCTAGGTAGCGCCAGTACCAGTATGCAAGCACGCTTGCGGAGGAGCAGAAAGAAATGCGCAGAAACGTATGCGCACAAACACATTAATGTGTTGCCTGCGAGCTCAAACGGTGGTGGAACACTCATCTTTTAAAAAACCAATAAATAGACCCGACCCGATTTAAAACAGAATAAAAATCACCCATATTTTGGTACGAACTTCGGATTTCTCTTTTATGTCCTGCACATTGCATACCTATTTGAGTTTCACGGCGTTCATACAAATTTTTCGTCTACAAGTCAACGCGACTACGCGGGAGCGTATGCCGTGACGTCAAAGTTCACGATTTACCGGTATTTTTTTAATCGATTTATCTCGGGATCTAGAAGTCAAAGAAAAAGAAAAACAAAAATTCCGTTGGTCCTCATTTTTTCTGCTCTATGACTTTGAAACATCACCCAAGTAAGCGCAACTGATCTATTACCTCTTTTTTTCTCTCGTTCTCTGTCGATTTCCAATCGATATCGATCGACAATGTGGTACCTATCAAATTTCCACCTCTCCAGTCTCCACATGGAATATGCAACTGATCTATTGGAAACAAAAGTGAAACGAAGGAGAAGAAGAAGAAGAATTAAGAGGCAGAAGAAAGAATGGGGAGAAGGAGAACCGTAAAAATAAAGGAAAACGAGAATAAGGCAACGGGGAAGGCGAGAGAGAGAGAGAGAGTAAGTGAGAGAGAGAGAGTGAGGGAGAGACGGAGAGAGAGAGAGTAAGTGAGAGAGAGAGAGTGAGGGAGAGACGGAGAGAGAGAGAGAGGGAGTGAGGGAGAGAGAGGGAGAGAGAGAGAGAGAGAGAGAAAGCAATCAAAATATCAGGAAAGTGACGGATTAAGAGGCAGAAGAAAGAATGGGGAGAAGGAGAACCGTAAAAAGAAAGGAAAATGAGAATAAGGCAACGGGGAAGGAGAGAGAGAGAGAGAGAGAGAGAGAGAGAGAGAAAGCAATCAAAATATCAGGAAAGTGACGGAGCAAAAATAATTGATGTTTAAATTATCGACGCTTCAGGGAGCACAACAAACGTAACATGTTCTTTATAACATGTGCTACATATCTACATAACATGTTATTCTATCCATATAACACATGTACAGTAGAACCTCGATTATTTCAACTTCCATTCTTTCAATGCTCTATTATTTCAACCCATGTTCTTTATAACATGTGCTACATATCTACATAACATGTACTTTATAACATGTTATTCTATCCATATAACACATGTACAGTAGAACCTCGATTATTTCAACTTCCATTCTTTCAATGCTCTATTATTTCAACTAGGTAAACTCGGGGAAAAAAGTTAACGAGCAAATTTATTTTACAAATTCAACATGTTTACCGAATTAAATGAAAATCAGATAAACCATTCAAACGTTTTGATAAATAGACAGACGACATAAATACAAAATCGTTGAGTTAAAACTTGGACATCATTTCGTTCAGTCAATAATATTTCTGCCATTCAGGTAAAACACACAGAAATAACAACAGGATTTGAATGAAAATCTCTTGGATTTATTATATTAGGTAAAACACACAGAAAAATAACAACAGGATTTGAATGAAAATCTCTTGGATTTATTATATTAGATAAAACACACAGAAATAAAAACAGGATTTGAATGAAAATCTCTTGGATTTATTATATTAGATAAAACACACAGAAATAACAACAGGATTTGAATGAAAATCTCTTGGATTTATTATATTAGGTAAAACACACAGAAATAACAACAGGATTTGAATGAAAATCGCTTGGATTTATTCTATTAGGTAAAACACACAGAAATAACAACAGGATTTGAATGAAAATCTCTTGGATTTATTATATTAGGTAAAACACACAGAAATAACAACAGGATTTGAATGAAAATCTCTTGGATTTATTATATTAGGTAAAACACACAGAAATAACAATAGGATTTGAATGAAAATCTCTTGGATTTATTATATTAGGTAAAACACACAGAAATAACAACAGGATTTGAATGAAAATCTCTTGGATTTATTATATTAGGTAAAACACACAGAAATAACAACAGGATTTGAATGAAAATCTCTTGGATTTATTATATTAGGTAAAACACACAGAAATAACAACAGGATTTGAATGAAAATCTCTTGGATTTATTACCTATGTGATGTAGTTGAGTAAAAGTTTCATTGTATATATGTATGACGTTAGTTATGAGGATAGGATTAGGATAATAGTTTGGTTAATTTACAAATGGTTTCCTCTCCTTGCTTCAGTTCCTCGTCACATTTCTTTTTCAACTTGGGATACATGTTTATTTGCATGTTGAGAAAATCTTCATAGGTCTCTGGTAATCTCAACATTTTATCTAACGCTGCATTACTTCTCATTGTATCTGTTATTTTCTTCCTCAGTGTTATAATCTCATGGGCGCATGGTTTGGTAGCCACAGGTTTACTGATGGGTATATTATCCACACAGGCTACTTGTAGTGCACATAGTCTATCTGCTCTCATAAATCTTTCATTCCGGAAAGATTCATATTCTTCAGGTGTCATCATGGGGTTGACAATGTGTGACCTATCTAATTTTAACTGTTCATAGGATCTGTTGAATTGTTCTTTACATTGTATGAGAGTATAGAATGTTGACATTTGACGTTTGAGTGATTCTATGAGTTGTGTAATGTATCGCTCACGAGGTTGCTGTCTGTTAGGTGTCTCAAATCCTGAGGCGACTTTCTGGTTTCTCTCTGTTAGTTTGGTCTCCAGTATGGTCAGTGTTTCATCATAAAGTTTCTCTAATCTTCTTAGCCTGGGTGCATATACCTGATGCATGGTAGGGATGAACTTCTGATAGAAACTACATGTTTGTTCCATTGCTTTCCACTTCTGTAACTTCTCAAAGAATACTTTCTCCACTTGGTTGGTGACCTGATAGGTAAACATAAACCGTGTTGTGTTCTTCATATGATGCCTCTCTATGACATCCAGTAGGATTTTATGTTTCTCTTTCACCACGAGATGTTTCTCATAGCCCGCCTTGATTCTCTGGATGAGTTGGAATCGTGAGGATGTGGATCTATCATCTCCATCATCTCCACCTCCTCTCCCCTCCTCCTCCTCTTCCTGCTCCAACCTACCAGAGCTTGCCCCATCCATCAAATCCTTGGGAGTATAGAAATCGAACGAGAGTTTAGCATGGAAATCTGCCTTGTCCACAGGAATGATAGTGGTGGTGGATTGCTCAACATTCTCAGTCTGTAGAGGTGGGAGTACCATGTCCGTACCGGATAACATATCACTCGAGAAGTCTGCATCTTCATCATAACCTAACCACCCTACAATATCTTGAGGTAATAAATCCAACACTTCGCCTTCAGGATTCATATGGAACTTGATTCAACAAAACTAAAATGTACACCAATTTGATTCAAAATTAAAAAGTTCTAGGAGAAGGAAACCAGGAAAGTTTGATGTAATAAAAAGGAAACAACTATATGCTCAGCACTGGACACTTGAAAATTTCTCTCAACTTTCATTATAACTTTGCAACATGTTGCTGGCACATAGCAAGTGGACAGGCAGCTCTAATATAAAATACTTACCAAATGACGGCAGTTAAAGCTAGTAAGCAAGTGGACAGGCAGCTCTAATATAAAATACTTACCAAATGGCAGTTAAAGCTAGTAAGCAAGTGGACAGGCAGCTCTAATATAAAATACTTACCAAATGACGGCAGTTAAAGCTAGTAGAAGGCACACAATGGTAGTGATGATGCAAGCTATAGGAAACACAAGGGTTAGTACTAGAGTACCCAGGACACCTTTGATCAGATAATTCCACATTCTATTCACATGCCGTGTTAATCCTTTCCCTATGAAACCTGCAAAACAAGTAGGAAAATAATGAATTAGTAGGTCCTACAAAAAGATAAAATGGAGCATATTTAATTGAAAGCGCACCTCATTACATTGGAGTAAGGTTAGGACACACATAACCACACCGCGTCCTCCCCTAGCAGAGTCCGCGACACGGACTACTATCGTTGACGATGGTAGGAGAACACACTAAGTGACGGTGTATAACAAGTCTTGTTATACAGTCATGTAGACCAGGGAATATCACTCTCCATGTTACACGAGTCCGCACCGGCTCTATCATTAACTAAACTGAACTAATCTGTGACGGTGTATAACAAGACCGCTCCGAGCTACAGTCATGTAGACCAGGGAATATCACTCTCCATGTTACACGAGTCCGCACCGGCTCTATCATTAACTAAACTGAACTAATCTGTGACGGTGCGGACACGGTGATTGTACCGACAAGTTCAAATTCTCGCCGTAACACGTCCAAGTGTTAACACTCGCGGGCGCAGTTTGCTCATGTGTGTCCTGACCTTAATTCATCAGTCAGACACTAGGCTTTTATTTTTAGTCCGTCCTTCCTTTATTATTACGATAGTAATAAAAAGGTATAAGGGACGGACTATTGTATTTGCTTCGGTGTCGTCTGTCTGTCACTCTGTCTGTCCCCATAGAAGAACTTATCCAAACCTGGTCGACCTATATATCAAATTAAAGGTCTTTTTACCAGGAACACGAAAATGGTGGTGCAAATTTTGTCCAGAAAACCATAAAGCCAAAAAACAAAAAAAAAACTGGTTTTCGGGGGATTTTTTCACATTTTCTCACACAAATGAGCTCTGATCTCGAAATTTGTCGCGACGACTTATAACTCAAAGCGAGAAAGTTTTAGATAACACTTCAGTCGTTATTTTAAGACCGGTTTTAGCGTCACCTGTGTTAAGCTACGCCGAGCAATAATAAATGGATGGGTGACTTAAACATTATATTGGGAATAAAGGGAGAACGGGCTCTAGTCTTGATTTTAAATCATTACGTTTAGATAACACTTCAGTCGTTAATTTAAGACCGGTTTTAGCGTCATCTATGTTAATCTACGCCGAGCAAGGCCAATAATGGATGGGTGACTTAAACCTTATATTGGGAATAAAGGGAGAACGGGCTCTAGTCTTGATTTTAAATCATTACATGAAAGAAAAATCAAAGCAAGAATAATAATAAACTGAATATTAAACAAATTAGGTATGTACATAGGTACTGATTTTCTCTAATCTCGATCGAATAAACTACGGGCTAAAAAATTCGCGGAGGGACGGGCCCAGCTTGTTACAGTAGTTTTAAGTAAAATTAAATAAAAAATCATATCTTATAAATACCTATTAGTTATTTAGGCCTTACCTGTGTCCGGTTTGGTTTCGAAATAGGTTCTAGACTTGGATATGTGACGACATAGATGTAGTAATCTCGAGCATAGCGTGGGAGTAAGTGAGAACTTGCGTGGAAACAGAGTACCATTGACTTGAGATAACTCGAAGTGAGAATAGAACGGTTCAATACACACCAGAGCACGAATACCCAGCGGACTACACCATGGAATGAATATCTAAACACAAACAATAGAATATAAGATAACTAACTAACTCAGGTTTCTTAGCAAGAATAATAATAAACTGAATATTAAACAAATTAGGTATGTACATAGGTACTGATTTTCTCTAATCTCGATCGAATAAACTACGGTCTAAAAAATTCGCGGAGGGACGGGCCCAGCTTGTTACAATAGTTTTAAGTAAAATTAAATAAAAAATCATATCTTATAAATACCTATTAGTTATTTAGGCCTTACCTGTGTCCGGTTTGGTTTCGAAATAGGTTCTAGACTTGGATATGTGACGACATAGATGTAGTAATCTCGAGCATAGCGTGGGAGTAAGTGAGAACTTGCGTGGAAACAGAGTACCATTGACTTGAGATAACTCGAAGTGAGAATAGAACGGTTCAATACACACCAGAGCACGAATACCCAGCGGACTACACCATGGAATGAATATCTAAACACAAACAATAGAATATAAGATAACTAACTAACTCAGGTTTCTTCTTCTAAATAATATATGAAGGATGAAAATCTAAATTTGACTTTTTTATACATAAAAAAAAAAATAAATAAAATAAAATACACGTCCTATTTTGGACTAAAAAAAAAAAAATAATACAAATTTAAATAATGAATTATTTCTGAAGCTGAGAGTCTCTTCAAAATATTTGTTACCACAACATTTGTAAGAGCCTTTACTAAATTTATCACCTCTATAAATTTTCTTTTTCACTCTGGTAATACCCACCTCACAAGCTACAAGTTGGAACTTACCCCAAAGAAGAACATTGTATTCCAACACCAGGACCATGTTCTATGTGTATAGTTGATCCATCGCCACAGAGGCCATCTTGTACTTGAGCTACGTATCACCTCTTTCTCCACTAGAAACACAGGCTAGGGAAAAACGGGACAGAATTATATTATATTTAGTGAATTGTATAGGTATTAATTATAACCCCACAAAAACACAAATGTGAAAAGAAGGCCAAGTTCCTATCCAAAAATGTCGGTCTATAAAAGCTTAGTTAAGTACCTATCAAAAATGATATGGTAGTAGATTTTGACATCTACTGACAAAAAAACAACAACAACTCACGGTAATGAGAAGATCTGCAGGTACCTACTAATCATGTGTAAATATATACTTAGAAAAAAGGAGTGAGATCCCCCACAGAAACACAAATGTGAAAAGAAGGCCAAGTTCCTATCCAAAAATGTCGGTCTATAAAAGCTTAGTTAAGTACCTATCAAAAATGATATGGTAGTAGATTTTGACATCTACTGACAAAAAAACAACAACAACTCACGGTAATGAGAAGATCTGCAGGTACCTACTAATCATGTGTAAATACATACTTAGAAAAAAGGGGGGAGATCCCCCACAAAAACACAAATGTGAAAAGAAGGCCAAGTTCCTATCCAAAAATGTCGGTCTATAAAAGCTTAGTTAAGTACCTATCAAAAATGATATGGTAGTAGATGTTGACATCTACTGACAAAAAAACAACGACAACAACAACTCACGGTAATAAGAAGATCTGCAGGTACCTACTAATCATGTGTAAATACATACTTAGAAAAAAGGAGTGAGATCCCCCACAAAAACACAAATGTGAAAAGAAGGCCAAGTTCCTATCCAAAAATGTCGGTCTATAAAAGCTTAGTTAAGTACCTATCAAAAATGATATGGTAGTAGATGTTGACATCTACTGACAAAAAAACAACGACAACAACAACTCACGGTAATAAGAAGATCTGCAGGTACCTACTAATCATGTGTAAATACATACTTAGAAAAAAGGAGTGAGATCCCCCACAAAAACACAAATGTGAAAAGAAGGCCAAGTTCCTATCCAAAAATGTCGGTCTATAAAAGCTTAGTTAAGTACCTATCAAAAATGATATGGTAGTAGAT